>NW_008359594.1:575915-608874 GCF_000622305.1 Nannospalax galili
TGTGCTCCAGCTCCTGTCTCCAGGTTCCTGCCCTGAGTTCCTTCCTTGGGCTCCCTCATGAACTGTGTCCTGGGAGATGTAAGACAAATAAACCCTTTCCTCCCCAAGTTGGTACTGGTCAGAGTGTTTTGTCACAGCAGTGAAGAACAAACTAAGACAATGCTGTAATGAAATGCTTCTTCTAATCAAGTGGTTATTAAATAAATAATTTTTAAAGATTACTAGTTTAGGCTTGTTTTAGAGGAGAATCTGCTGAAGTCAGAAGCATAGGGACTTCGTTCTCGTCCCCCTCCATTCATTGAGTAGCCTAAAGCAGGCAGGGAGTGAGCCCTGAAGAATCCCATATAAATAACTTGAGAAACGGTGGGGAAATCTTTGACCCCACAAACAAACAAAAAGATATCTGTAGCCTGGAATTTGACTAGAAAAATAAAAACTACAATGCATCCTGGGCCTAATGAGGACACTGGTAAGAAAGGAAAATTCGGGGCTGGAGAGATGGTTCAGTGGTTAAGAGCACTGGCTGCTCTTGTACATGACCTGGGTTCGATTTCCAGTACCCACATGGCAGCCAACAACTGTCCTTAACTCCGGTTCCAGGGGAATTTGACACTCTGTTCTGACCTCTGCAGGCATTTCATGACATGGGTGCACTTACATACATGCAGGCAATACACTCACACACATAAAAATAATAAACTTTTTTAAAAAGAAAGGAGAATTCTAGGAGTTTGGCTATAGCTCAGTGGTAGAGTACTTGCCTAGCATGTACAGGGACTTGGTTCAATCCCAGAACTGTAAAAACCGAGGGAGGGGGGACTCTATAGAATTTTATTTAACTCTGACTACTCAAATAAATCCCAAAGGTGTAGAGGATTTTGGAAAGCTCTGTGGAGAAGAGAGAGCCTTCAGACTGGTAAGAATCTATTTCACTTAATTCAGTCTCTCCCTGGATCCCGAACACCACAAATTCTCTACCTTGATCAAGACCTCCACCCCACTTTACTGTTAAACTTTTCTCTTAGCTGCCAATAAGCCTCCCACTTACGTAATGACCACTAGGTCTACTTCTTACTATCACCCCAAAAGTCACCAGCCCCAGGCCTTCATCAGCCTAAAGCATTTTATATGGATTCCCTTAAAATTATCATGTCTCTAAAGACTTGGATGTAAAATACATTTGTATTTTCCTATCATCCTCTAAAACTACTTAGGGAGCTTAGTTTTGAAATATGCATCCTAATAGGATCCTATGTATCCTAATTGGCCCTATTAAGGATACATATGCTTTATGTCTTTGATGTTCTCGAATTAGGAACTACTTGGCACAATTCTCGGTAAATTAAAAGTTGCATTCTTGACAATCCTGAAATCCAATATTCAGTGCAATTTCAGGAAAGCTAAATGCATATTCTTCCAGGTTGATTATCATCAAGTATTAGCAGCTCATGTACTTCCCTGGAGAAATTGGCTGAGAAAACTTTGTAGATGTCTTTCACAAGACCTGAAACTGAGTTCTGCTTTGTGGGGGAACTGCTTGGACATTCAATAGAAGGCAACCCCAAAGGAGAAGCATCAGCTATGTGCCCATGCCAAGCATAGATGTTATAAAATGATTCGCAGAAACACCAGGCACCAAAGGGCCTGGCAATACTCTTCCTATTTAAGAACTCATAGACTCAAGAGTGAATTTGTGGAATCCTGGGGACCTCTGGCATCAGTTTAAAAATACTGCATTGATAATTAAGCTCTGACACTTAGGAGGTCATAAAATCTGACATAGGCATTTGACATTGAATGACAGATCAAAGGGAAATTATCAATCATTTTCAGGTTAGGAAAACTGAAAGGATTCAAAGTATTAAAAGGTATGAAGGAGCCAAAGGAAAAGGAGGAGCAAAAGAAAAAAACAACATTCAGAGAGCCCATCACCAGGATAGAAGGAGGCCCCGCTCCTGCTAGGACCCATCTGTAGCATGCCGGGAAATCTCACATCTGTGGAAACCATAGAAATTCAGGGCCATGTCCACCAGATGTTGCTCCTACTGGGGCCAGCATCTGACCTCTATTGCAGCTGCCCTGCTTGAAGAGAGAGCTGGAGCCTGCATGATGCAGCTGCCATTGTCATTTGCTGAAAGTGACTTCAGATGGGGCGTGGGAGCTGTTTCTCTTCCTTCTGAGTAAAAGCAGAGCAGCCTCTCCCTGCCAGGAGCTGGCCCAACTACACCTTGATAGTATACACAAACAATCTAACAGAACATGACATCAGGTAAGGCCTCCCAGGACCCGTGATGGAACCCATCACAAAGAAGACCACTGTGTGATCCTGTGTGAAGACAGATATATCATGAGCATACAACAAAATGATTCAACAGCCCTTCCTGGCCAACAGGGCTGGATGTTGCTTCTCTGCTGATTGTGGTTGGGACTTCACGTCTTCCCTCTTCTAGAGTAAATGTATTAAGATATCCAATCATAATGTTACTCCTATTTGCAACCTCTGACACCGCTTCTTAAAACTAGGCCAAATCACCTAACAGGGCTCTAGACCCTATAATGGGCTCTTTCTAACACCCTCCTACTGAGGTACCCCACAGTTCCCATGCTGTACAAGCTTCCTTCTGACAGCAAGCAATAAACCCACATACTCAGTCACAAGTGTTCCTGGTGTCTGACAACAGAGCATTGACACTTCCAATTTCCAATCTGCTGCCAGAGTGTTTAGAAAGGAGGCCACAGAAAGTATGCATCTTGTCTGATGTAAGCAGTTGAGCCATGTTATGGTTTGAATCTAAACTGTCTCCCACAGGCTTGGTCAGCTGAGGATGAGTTTAGGGAGGCTATGTAACCTTGAGGAGATGGGATCTGACTGGTGGAAGTAGGCCACTAAGTATGGGTCTTTGAAGGTTATAATCCAGCCCCTAGTTCCAGCCAATCTGCTTCCTGGCCTGTAGCTGTGTTATCAGCTCTGCCTCACACTCAGCTACCACAGTCAGAGCCACTCCATTGTCTCAAGACTGGGCTCTCCTGAAGCCATGAGCTGAAATAAATCTTGCCTACTTTAAGTTGTTTGTGTCAAATTTTCAGCCTCGGTAATACAAAATTAATACACCCTTCTAGGTAAGACGGCAGACTCAAGGCAGCCTGTGTGAGCCAGTGAAGGAGAGAGTCAGAATAAGAAAAAAGTAGACAGGTCTGCAAGATGGCTCAGAGGGCAAAGGCATTTGCCACCAAGCAAGCTTGATGACATGAGTTCAATTCTCAGAACCCACATGGAGGAGGGAGAGAATTGACTCCCTCCAATTGTCCTCAGACCTCCACAGGTATGCTGCACGCCCACATCCCCTCACACAAGAAAAATAAAAATAAATTGTAATAAAAAGAAAAAATAGACTTTATCCTCAGAAGAGAAATAGAGAAAGAGCTTCAGAAACCTAGGAAGAAGGTTAAAGGGTCCTGAAAATATCAGAAAAGACATTCAATCAGAAGTAAGTCAAACAGTCTGGACCAGCTGTGCAGTTCCCTGATGGGAGGCAGAAGAAACAGGAGGTATTTACAAAGCATGAGTGAGAAGAAACCTGAGCAGTCCTACCCTCAGGAAAAGCCCAAAGCCCTTACAAACCTCAAACCCAGTTGCAGGTTTTAATGAGTTGGTGATTCCTGTGGCAGACAGTAGGTGGTGGAGAGAAATCTCATTCTGTCATGTGTGACTCAGAGGGCAGGGGCCAGGTATTATCTTGAGATATTGTGTTTAAAAAAAAAAAAAGCAGAACTAGGCTACACCAGGGGCCTGAGATCGGGGAGAAGCCTTAGATAGCCTAGCCACAGACCCTGTGTGAGGGAAGGCCCAGAGAAGTAGCTGTGAAAAGTAGGAGAGCAGGTCCCTGACTGGCTATAGACAGAAGAGGCTGGGCTCAGGCTGGGAAGTGCAGGAGACATAGCCCTCCCTTGGTGGTAGGGACCATATCTCATCAACTGAGAATAAGCCTGGAATTTGACAGCTCTGAGTCAGAAACCATCTGGTAGAGACAATTCTGAAGCCACCTATCTGTCATTCGCTGCCTTGTAGCCTGAGAACTATGAAGTTCCAGGGGTCCACACGAACCCACAGTTGCATCCTTCTAGCAGGGTGATTAGTGCAAGAAGTCTTCAAAGTGTGAAGACTACAAATCTGCTTACCGGTCTCAGTCCTGGGGTTGTTCCACCCACTCCCAAGGCACTTGAGAGACACCCCCAGCTAAAACATCAGCCAGGACAAAGGATATAGCATAATAGGGGGAGCTCCTCCACTGAATGCAAAACTGAGTGTGGCCAGCTGGGGAAATAGCCTGCAGATATCAGACTCTTGTCCAAGGCACTCAGCAACAGCATAAACCACAGGACAACCAAGAGTCCACAAGTTGAACTTACCTCCCCCAATTTTCCAGGACCCAGAGAAGCTTCACCACCAACAGCAACAACTCTTCCTCCTCTTCCTCCTCCTCCTTCTCTTCCTCCTCCTCTTTTCTCCTCCTCTTCCTCCTTCTCTTCCTCTTCCCACAGAATTTCCCCCCCCTTTCTTCTTTCTTCGTATTAACCTTGCTCCCCTCTTTCTCTCCTCTTTTCCTGTCTCCTTCCTTTACCTCCTTCATTTTCTGCTACACACAAAGCAAAAGCCAAAGTTTCTGGACACTGGGGAGACAGTGTTCTTCCAACTGCCTCAGAATCAAACTGACATATCCTAGGACCTGTCAACAAAGAGAGCTGGGTGGACTTCCTCTACAGCAGCCTCCACCCAGTGCCCCAGTACTGAGGTCTTAAGAGGGAGTAAAGGCAGAAAAAGAGGAGAGAGGGAGGAAGAGAGGGAGGAGGGAGAGGGGGAGAGGAAGAGGAGAGAAAGGGGAGAGGTGTGGAGAGAGGCTAGGAGGGGTGAGCTCACACACACAGCAGGACTCCTAGCAGAACGAAGTGCAGCACAGTTCGGTAAAAGCTCTTTTGCTTCAAAATAAAACATTTTAAATTCTAAAATTAATGCAAGCTCGTGTTATTACCTGAATGTTAAAGTCCCCCATGGGCTCCTGCTAAACACTTGCTCCCAGCTAGTGGCACTTTTGGGGGTAGGTGGTGAAAACTTAGGCAGTGGGGCTGAGACAGAGGAAGCAGGTCACTGGGGGAGTCCATTTGAAGGTTACACCAGCTTGCTTCCTCTCCCTTCCTGGCTTTTCTCCTCCTCTTCCTCCTTCTCTTCCTCTTCCCACAGAATTTCCCCCCCCCTTTCTTCTTTCTTCGTATTAACCTTGCTCCCCTCTTTCTCTCCTCTTTTCCTGTCTCCTTCCTTTACCTCCTTCATTTTCTGCTACACACAAAGCAAAAGCCAAAGTTTCTGGACACTGGGGAGACAGTGTTCTTCCAACTGCCTCAGAATCAAACTGACATATCCTAGGACCTGTCAACAAAGAGAGCTGGGTGGACTTCCTCTACAGCAGCCTCCACCCAGTGCCCCAGTACTGAGGTCTTAAGAGGGAGTAAAGGCAGAAAAAGAGGAGAGAGGGAGGAAGAGAGGGAGGAGGGAGAGGGGGAGAGGAAGAGGAGAGAAAGGGGAGAGGTGTGGAGAGAGGCTAGGAGGGGTGAGCTCACACACACAGCAGGACTCCTAGCAGAACGAAGTGCAGCACAGTTCGGTAAAAGCTCTTTTGCTTCAAAATAAAACATTTTAAATTCTAAAATTAATGCAAGCTCGTGTTATTACCTGAATGTTAAAGTCCCCCATGGGCTCCTGCTAAACACTTGCTCCCAGCTAGTGGCACTTTTGGGGGTAGGTGGTGAAAACTTAGGCAGTGGGGCTGAGACAGAGGAAGCAGGTCACTGGGGGAGTCCATTTGAAGGTTACACCAGCTTGCTTCCTCTCCCTTCCTGGCCACCCTCCTCTGCCGCATGTTCCTACCACCATGATGCTCTCCCTGTTCAAGTGCATAGAGCCAAGCAATCACGGAACCTTGGGTGGAACTCTCTGAAACCATGAGCCAAAATAAAAACTGTCCTCACATTGTTTCTCTCAGATACCCTGTCATGATAATGAAAAACAAGCACCATTGCTTTTATTTTAGCCATAAAAGAATATAACATAAGAAATGGATCTTGCTTATTAAGCTGTGTATTGGTTAAACACTGAGGTACATGTGTATAATATGCATATAAACATTGTACATACTGTATGCATATTTTTTCATTTAAAAATGGCTCTCGAGGCTGAGGAGATAGCTCAGTTAATAACTTTACTGTCCAAGCACAAAGACCTGCATTCAGATTCTCAGCACCCATGCAAAAACCCTTGATGGTGACATACACTTGTAACGTCAGTACTAGAGAGGTGGAGGTAGCTGGTTCTCCAGCATTTTCTGGCCACCCAGTGTGGCCAATTGGTGAGCATCGGGCACAATGAGAGACCCTGTCAAAAAATAACATTGAAAGCAGTAGGGGTGGATACCTAAAGTCAACCTCTGGCCTCCACATGCACATACACAGGTGCACCTGCACACACATGCACAATGTATGCACACACACACACACACACACACACACACTCACATACAGTGGCTCCCACTGTACATTCTATTCTGCAACTTAATTTTCTTTCCATATGATATATTGAGCACATTTGTTAGCACATGTAGATGTCCTTCCTTTCTCATGCCTGCCTAGCATCCCTCAGTGTTGATGCACCACACCTTATTGAACTTATTGCTGGACGTTTAGTTGATGTCAGTTTGGAGAAGTAATAATAACATTGTAGTGGCCATCTTCAAAGTGGGTCTTTGTGCACGTCTGAGATCTGGTAGGTTAAATCCCCATTGGAGGGGTTAGGGAGGTAGGAGTGCATCTGGGAGGAGTTAAGGGGGAGGAGTGTGGGAGGTGAATGTGATCAAAAGGCATTGTATGAAGTTCTCAAGTAACTGAGTTGTTTTAGTCCTCAAAAGAGCAAATGAAAAGAAATGAGCACTTTAGACTAAGTTTGGGTGATCACAACCACACGTCTCTTCAGAAGGCCTCGTTCAAAGCCTCACACTTGTTTTGTTGTTGTTTTGTCTCACAGTGTCATTGTGTTTACGTCCATCTGAGAGAATGCATCCATTTAATTGTCAGTTGTTCATTTCCTTCTTCTGGAAACTCCTTGAGCACAAAAGTTTTGGCTATTGGTTCACTGTGGCAACCTGCATCTCCATAACAGTTTTATTTATTGTGTGTCTTTGTGAGAGTGTGCGTGCACACGTGCATGTGCTGTGGTGGTTGTGTGGATATAAGAGAACAATTTGTTCTTTGCTTCTATCATGTGGGCCTTGGGGAAAGAACTCAAGCCATCAAGCTTGGTGGCTTGCACCTTTACCTACTGAACCATCTCACTGGCCCACACTGAGTCTGAGTATATCCCATGTCATTCACCTGTTCCTTCATCCATTAGTTAAATATACACTGAGCACATATTTCACATCAACGCCACTAAGCTCTGGGGATACGATGCCAAAGATACCGGACAAAACTCTCACCCTGTTGTTAAATAAATGAAAAAGATTTTTCTTGGGTTGGGAATGTTTGGTGTTGGGAAACCCTTTAATCTCTTCAAAGCTGACTCCTTTTCCCTCTTCAATCTAACAAAATTCTGTTCAATTGCTTCATCATTGAAAAAAAAATCATACAGTTCCATACTGTTCCTGGGTAGAAAGGCAGCCTCTTCTCGTGTGTATGGCTGCCCAGGACATGTGGCAGGAACAAACAGCTCATCAGCATATTATACCGAGGCCAATTCTCCCCACTAATGACAAGAAGTTGAGTGAGACAACTGTTATTTCCCTGACATCTCTGACATTCAACTTGTAATATTGATGTTTTCTGAAGCCCAATCATCCAAAATTAAACCTCTCACTTAAATTTTTAAAAATAAATTGCATTTTCTCAAACATTGTCACTTAATCCATTAAAAACTAGCTGCAATGTGGGCAACATATGCTACTCAGGAAGCCAGATGGAAAGGGCTCAAAGAGGACTGGGAGAGAGGGAGGGCCTGCCACACAGAGGAAGACCAAGCCTGGCCCCTCTGAGCCAGTGCTCACACCTGCTGGCATTTCAACCCCTCGGATTCAAGTCCGGCGGAAACCAAAGAGTGAAAACTAGAGATGTTCTTCTCCCACCTGCAAGTCTGGTATCACCCTGCACTTACCAAGCCAAGGATGGATGCTCAGTATGGTCAAGCAGTATTAGATAACTGGTTATGACGGTTATCTGGTTTGAATTCCAGTCCCAGCAGGAATAGAGCTCTGCCTTTGCAGGCAACTATGTTTCTGGAACTCAGCATCTTTCTGGCTGTGTCACTCACTTGCCTGAGCTGGTGTGGCATTCTTCCGCACAGAATCCTATCTTCTAGCCTATTGCACAGATCCTCCGCTCCAAGTCCCTCTAGTTGGACGTCCTTGTGCTCAGCACTCAAATCACTTCCAGGCTGGGAAGTGGCTCTGTACCTTGTGCCGCAGTATTCCTGGGGCAATGTGAACAAATGCCTACTCACCTCAGATACCGCACCAGCAGACCAAAATAAGGATACTACCAAAATCCAACTTGGTGAACCAACAAATTTTATTGGGGTTACTTACAGGAATATGGGTGATGGGATTGCTTACAGGCAGAAATGACTCAGACATCTGCATCACTGAAAGCCTGCCCCAGAATAAACGATGGCTCAGAAAACTGGCACAACTTGCAGGCAGCTCAACAGGTTGGAGTGTCCTTTCCAGGCAGCTCACCTTGTCTGGGACTCAGTTTCTCAACAGTATTTGCAGTTTGTAATGCTTAGAGAGGGAGGGGCCCAGTGAATCTGATCGATTTCAGGGACTTCCTGAAGCTGTTGAGCTGTTTACTTCCTAAGCTTCAGGACCCTCCCTTCAGGATCAGGATTGAATCTTTCCCTCCACTCAAAACATCCTGCTCTCACCTCCCTACAGACATCCTATTGTTTCACCTTAGCAGAAATTGCTACACAGGAAGCTTCTTCCTCATTCTATTGAGTTTCGTTGTTATAGGGTACCTACTGACCAGCCCAATAAAGTGGGCTTCTTGGATGTCATTTCAGAGGCATTTGGAATCCTCAACAATGGAGCATTCATAGAAGCTTAAAGGGTTGATTTCTTGTGTTTCTGGTACCATGTGGGTACATAGCCCTACTAGTGGGGATTGGTAAAGGTTCACAAGTCCTTGGATAGGCAACTCATCCCCACCCTGATTCACCATAATAAAGAGAGATAACTCACCAATGACAATTATGAGGCTACAGGGAATTCTGATGTTGCCTCTTTACCCTGTCATTACTCCTTCTAAAAGAAATTAGAACCAAGCCAAAAGTAAATGTGAAGAGCAGAGCTTAAAAGGGAAGAGTTTCAGTGGAGAGCTCAGGCTTCCTCGGGGAATGGCCCCATTTTATCTCAGTCTGAGATGTTCGGTATCTTTACTGCGCTTCCAATTTGCATGTGATGGAAAAGGTATAGTCTTGAGACTTCCTGCAGAAAGTCCCTTTACCCAGGATCTTTCTTTGCACTTTTCTCTTGGTTTCTTTTCTTCCTTGCAGTGTTCTTGTAGGAAGTCTGAACCTAGACATCAAAGATAATGGCTTGTTCCTCAAGCATAATGGCAATAGTATCATTTGAGGATCGATGCAATCTCTCTGGTCAACAACTCCAAAAGAGGGAGTCCATTCCTGGCACAGAGCTTTACATTTGCTAGTCTATTAAGGCCATTGAACCCCTGTTATAGAGTAACTACCTTTAACCTCTTTTTATATTGTGTATGTACATATTAAGAAAAGCTTCTGGGGCTGGAGAGATGGCTCAGTGGTTAAGAGCACTGACTGCTCTTGCAGAGGACCCAGGTTCGACTTCCAGCACCCGCATGGCAGCTACAAACTGTCCTTAACTCCAGTTCCAGGGGAATCCAAAGCCCTCTTCTGACCTCCGCAGCATTGCACAACACGGGTGCATTCACATACATGCAGGCAATACACAAATACACATTAAAAAAATAATAAAAATAAAAAATAATAAAAAATAAATTAAAAAAAAAGAAAAGCTTCCATAGGAGGTTTCCACGTTTTCAAAAGGTCTTTGGTGTTAGTTTTCCCTCCCCTTACTCCCTCTTCTGCCCTGCCCTCCAGTTCCCCACCCCATTAAACCTGTACTATCTATTGTTCCCCTTTCCCACTCATACCCCTGCATTCTATCCCCCCTCCCATGAACCACTCCCATGGCACCTTACTAGTTTCCTAATCTCTAAGTATTTACTGGAGAGTAAGACCCTATTCCTGAAGACACTACACATCTGAATCGCAGAACAAACAAGGAGAAAGCAAGCTGGTACTGACTTCAAAGCTTCATCTCTACTGGCCAGATTTCCTAGTACTAGAAGGGCTACGCATGTTATCAGAAGACAACAGTCATTAACTTTACCAAGTAGTGGTATTTACCTGCATGTTTCAACCACAGCTGGCCTGGAAAAACATGCCCAATGGCGCAAGAGTGGCACGAATATTATGGGAGTGGCCAATCATCTTCTAATTGAATTTAAGCCCCACTTCACAACAGGGAGTCCATATCTGAGCTGTTATCAGAGCAAGATCCTGTGCCTAGATAAATCACAGGCCATGGGGGCAAACCTACTACTATCATTCTGCTAAATAGGCATAGTATTAAACTGACTGAAAATGACTCAGTATTGTTAGAGCCATAGATTAGTAATCCCTCAAGTCTCACTAGAGAAAATTCTTCTTGCAGAAGATGGTGATTAACACAGAGATCCTCAAACAGTCGAGAAAATATGAGACCACAGAATGCTCAGACCTAAATGGGATACCTATATTACACCTTCTCCTCCAAAGGCTCAGGGATAATTGAAGAAGGTGGGTCAAAAGATTGTAAGAAGTGAAGTGGTAGATGAATACAAGGAAACTGTGTTGTCCGGACACCACAGGGTAGTTGCACATATGAACTCACAGTGCTTATGACAGCATACACAAGACTTATGAAAATCCAAGCCAGACAGGGGCCCAGCGTAGATGGGGGAGGTGAGCAGGAAGCTCCAGCCCTAGCTGAGAATCTATTGGCAACTGATAAATACTAGGGAGAGAGAGAGAGAGAGAGAGAGAGAGAGAGAGAGAGAGAGAGAGAGAGAGAGATTGAGAGAGAGAGGAGAGAGTTTTCCTTATTGTTGGTGTTATGCCTTGGAGTTGACCAGACTTCAGGACATGGACCCACACCCAGGAGCACTTGGGAGGTACAGATTAGAATTGATAGGCCTTTAAAAACAATAAATAGGGACTGGAGAGATAGCTCAGCAGTTAAGAGAACTGGCTGCTCTTGCAGAGGACCTGAATTTGATTCCCAGACCCCACATGGTGGCTAACAACTGTCCATAAATCCAGTTCCAGGGGATCCGAAGCCTGTAGGCATTGCACAACATGGGTGCACCTACCTACATGCAGGCAATATGCTCATACGCATAAAATAATAAAATATTTTTAAAGAACAATAAATAGATTAGACAGAGAGAGAGAAAGAAAGAAAGAAAGTAAGAAAGAAAGAAAGAAAGAAAGAAAGAAAGAAAGAAAGAAAGAAAGAGAGAGAGATAGCTGGAGTCATGTGGCTCTCTTTCACAGGTCAGTATCTGCATGATAGAAAGAGCTAAATGGCAATGCATGAATTTGGGAGCAGGTAAAAACAAAAAAGTGGCTTTGGCGTGCTTCACTAAAGAGCTGTTGTTCCTCTCTCTTTTAGATTTTGCTTTTTTAATTATTTATTTTTATTTTATGTGTATGAGTGCTTTTCCTGCATGTGTATAAGTGCACCCGTGTCAGGCAGTGCCCACAGAGAACAGAAGAGGATGTCAGATCCCCTGCAACTGGAGTTACAGACAGTTGTTAGCCACTATATGAGTACTGGGATTCAAACCTGGATCTTCTGCAAGAATAGCCAGTGCACTTAATCATGGAGCCATTTCTCCAGACCAACATTTTCTTTTACTATGCAATGATATGTTTTTTTTAAAAGTGGAAAATACAAATGTACAAGTAATGTTAAACAAAATGGACAAGTCATACTTGATTTGCCATCCAGAATAAAATCATGACTAAGTTTCAGAACTGTTATCAATGAAAAACTGTATATGTGCCTGTGTGTGTGCATGTGTGTATCCATGTGTATGCGTGTGTATGTGCATGCATGTGTATGTATGTGCCTATGTGTGTGCATGCATGTGCATGCATGTTTCTCTCGATTGGCTAGTTCCTCCAATGGGCGGGGCCTGCTGCGGAGTGTGGACTACGGGAGGTGTGGCTGGGAGCCATCTTGAAACTGAAGCCGAGAGCGAAGCCAGGGAAGCCGAGCCCTGGGGAAGCCGCGAGCCAGGGGAAGCACACGAGCCGTGGGAACGCGCAGCCACTCGCAACAGCTCAAAGACAAAATGGACTGACTCTTATGGACCTGCTGCGGTCCCTGGCCCAGGCGGCATGAGCAAATGTTAACGGGGACTATGGTAGTGGTGGTGCAGTTTGATAAGGCGGGCTCTGAGCTGTGCTGCCGGAGGTGCGGGGCTAGGCACTGTGTACTCATTCCTTTGTATGAAAGTTAATAAATACACATAAAATATAATATATGGTTTGCCTGATCGCGCAGGAGACCCAGAGGGAATTTGGGCCACAGCGTGCATGTATGTGCACATGTGTATTTATATCTCTATGTGTGTGTATATGTGCATATGTGTATGTGTGGGAGTGTACTTTTATTCTCAAATGGGAACATATTATAGTGTTTTATAACCTTCTTTTGGGACTGGAGATACGGTTCAGAGGTTAATAGCACTGATTGCTCTTACAGAGCACTCTCATTTGGTTCCCAGCACCCACATGGCAGCTAACAACCATCCATAACTCCAGTTCCAGGGGGTCTGACACCATCATCTGGCCTCCACACACTCCCTCATTAAGTTTCCCCCACCAACTACTGTTGACTTACAGAAAAATAATAATTTTGTATATATATATATAAACTAGCTTCCTTACTATATACTCTTGGTTCCGATAGGTTTTTAGCTAATTACCCTGAGTTTTCCACATGAAGAATCATCTTAGCTACAAATAAAGATTATTTTGTATATTTAAAGTTATTGCTTTTATTTTATTTTCCTTTGGGGTCCATGTCAGAAAGAAAAGCCAATTTTTTAGGTCTGTGGCCCATTTTAAACATCCCCAGCTGCTGCATCAGAAACAAGCCCTCTGTGATAGTAGATTGACATAGGCCACTGGCTCTGCTCTCCCTTGACCTGTCTCAGCCCTGCTTTCTGAGGTTTCTGGAAGGTACCCGTGCAGACCAGTGTTTGAATACTGCTGCTGTCTCTGCTCAACATTCAGGCCCCTGTACAAATCTTTCAGGATTCTGCGGACATTTGTCAGAAGATAAACTGCCCAGCACCAAGCCTATGGCCCATCTGTTATGGGACTGTCAGTACCACCTCAGATGCAGCAAAGCCTGAAATGCTTAAGCTATGTACTAGAAAATAAAAATGAACGTTTCTTTTTCTCTTGCTTTTTCTTTTCTCCCCCTACCCAATGCAGTATATCTGCAGGTATATATGCATGGGTTTTTTTTTGGGGGGGGGGTCAGAGGTCAACCTCCAGTGTCTTTCCTCAGGAGCTCTTCACCTTTTTTATTTAATGTATTTATTTTATGTATATGAATGTTTTGCCTGCATTTATGTTGAGTGCACACATGTCATGCAATGCACGAAGAAGCCAGAAGAGGGTATCAGATCCCTGGGAACTGAAGTTACAGACAGTGGTTAGCTGCCATGTGGGTGCTGAACTGAACCCATGTCCTCTGGAAGAGCGTCCAGTGTTTTAATGGCTGAGCCATGTCTTAAGCCCCTCTACCTTGTTTTTTGAAACAGGGTCTCTCACTGGGACCTGGAGCTCACCAAGTAGGCTATAACTGGCTGGCCAGTGAGCTCTAGGAATCTGCCTGTTTCCAGCTTCCTACCACAGGATTACAAACACATGTCACCACAAACAGCTTTTCTGTTTTGTATTTTTTGAGACAGGGTCTCCCTATAGCTCCAGCTGGCCTGGCCTGGAACTCACTATGTAAACCAGGCTGGCCTCAATCTCACCTGCCTCTGCCTCCCGAGTGCTGGGATTAAAGGCGTATGCCACTGTACCCAGCTAAAACCAGCTTTTTATGAAGGTGCTAGGGAGGGAAATCAGGTCCCATGCTTGCAAGACAAGGACTAGCCCTGCTGGGCTGCCTCACAGCCCTCCTTTCTGATCACAGGTATGCCTTCGCCATCCTTTCTGCTTTCAGATTTACTGAACGTTGCCTGTATAGAGCATATTTCACATGGCACACAGGCTATGTACAACAAAACTAGGTTTTGCTTGAAGTTCAGTGTTTTATCTTTTAGTTGTTTCTAGTAGCCCCATTGCCCACAGTCTATATATCAGACATGCTTGGCATTATTTTTTTTTATCTTATAGCTTTACTTCAAACTTTTTTGAAATTTTGAAGTTATAAAATATATTTTTATTTCTGCATACTTTAACATGATTAAGTCTAACAGTCTGCTTGATCATTGAAGCATAAATCTTTTTTTATCTGCTTCAAACTTTTAAAAGCAATTACTTATACTTTAACTCTTTAATGGCATATTTGATAGTAATTTTCACTTACTTGTGCTGACACTTTTTCATAAGTGTTCTTTATTTTTAATGTACGCAGCCTTTTCTTTCTTTGTATTATGATATATTTTTGTGCAGACTTTATGGCCTAGGTCCTATGGATGTTTTTATCATGTATACCTTTGTTGTGAGACCGTCCTGCATATGAAAGGATGTTCAGCAGCACCCCAGACTCTACCCACTAAGGCCTCCTCCTCCGCCCCAGTTGTGACAACCAAATAGATCTCCAGACATCGTCAGATGTCCCCTGAAAAACAAAACCAGTCCTGGGTGGGATCCACGGGTATAGACTACTCTTTCTGGTTGCTCATCTCTGGGAGCAGTGAATAATTCTGTGTGGGATGAGCCCATGCTCCAATCAAGCAGGGATTTTCCTTATGGTGCAGGACAGGAAGTAAATGAATTTCAGTGAGCTGGGCTGCTCCCTGGCCTACTTAGCTTGGCAGATCCTGAACAATTCACAGTATAATCTCTCTCCTCCATCTGCCTCCATAACAGCAGCCTTAGTGATCTGAAAACCTACACCTGGCCATGCTCTCAGCTTCTGAAAACACTCCAAGCTCCCTGTTAAGGAGTGACTTCCCTACATTTTACTAAGACTCTTCAGTGGACCATACCTCCTCTACATCTTTACTGCCTACTGGATCCATGTTCTCACCACACTCCTCCAATGGTCCAGTCCTACCCAAGTTCTTGCTTCCCTGAGCACCCATGGGAAACTTCTGTGCCTTGCTCACATTGTTTTTCATCAAATGCCATCCGCCATTTAAGCTTCATCTTAGGGACTACTTCTTCTAACAAGCCTTCTCTGACCCTGCCCACTCAAATGACCATGCCCTTCCTTGAGCCAGGACCTTTATCATAGCATGTACATGATGAATAGATGGATCCATGAAGTACTCAACGAGTATACAAATGAATGATGTATTTTCCAATTGATGTCATTCTGTACAGCAGCTCAGCATATAGAGAAATGAATGAGTGAATGAATGATATCACTTTAAAACTACCTGAGAGTTGAGATGAACGGGAACAAACGATTGCACGTGAAGAGGGAACAATGAAAAACAATTACTTCTTTGCATTTCAGAGTCACCTGAGTAACAATCATATCTAACTCATTTTGACTGTTTGCTGCATACCAGGGGTGGTGGTGATCTTTTGCTGCACCACACATTATCACATTATCTCCAAGGTTAGCAGTAGTACATGACAAAAAAAAACAAATAAACAAAAAACAACAAAACAACATTTCTTGTGACTGTTTTGTTTCTGCAGCTTAGGAATTCATGAGGGGATTCCTCTGGGTGGTTCTGTTCAAGGTCTCCCCTTAAGTTGCAGTCAAGTTAGTACTGGTTAAAGCTGAGGAAGCTGAAGAGATGGTTCACAGCAGGCCTTAAATCCCATGACACTCCATGACACCTTGAACAGTCCTGGCATTCCTACAACATGAGACCATGATGTGCTTCCATCAGATCCTTGAGGCACAGAGGGAATATACTGATGTTGCTCTACTGTCCTCTTGTGGTCATGTCTTATATTGCTGCACTTTTAAAGAAAAAGATGAACTTCAAGTATTTACAGAGAAATCTAATTACAGCACTAAATACAGTGCTTTGAAGAGTGGTAGGATCAGTGGGAGATACACATTCACTGTTTGCCTTTGAAGGATTTGGTCTTACTAGAAGTAAGATATTAGGCCTCAAAACTATAAAATTCTGAGGCAGTACATGGCATGGCACAGAGCTAAACCAGAGGACTAACTCTTCTCACTTCACATATCACCATCAGTACCCTTACCACCATCCATGCCACCATCACCACTATCACTATCACCACTATCACCTCCTCCATCACCACAGACATCATTGTTATTCACTGTTCCATCCATCATCAATACCACTACCGTCACTATCACCATCCCCACCCTTACCACCATCCATTAATACCACTACCATTATCACCATCATCACCCCCCATCATCACCACCACTACCATAACCCTTCCCCTGTCATCAGTACCACTGCTACCATGACCGCCTCCATCACTACCAACTCCTCCATCATCACCACCCATCACCCTCATACAAATCCCATCATGATCATTGAAAACACCACTCTAAACTTTGAGCTACTAAACAATGTGGATTTTTACAATGGAAGTTAATAGAACTGATAGCAAACAGAATAGATTAGCTATAGAAATAAAAATTGTGCAGAGGCTTTTACTTGCTAAGAGCTTTCACAGATACTTTATTATCAAAGTCATGCAACAGCCCCAAGAAATGAGGGATACTAGTTCCATTTTTTATATTCTTTGCTTTTGAGATTTTTTCATACAAAGTACAAAAGAGAACATGGAAAAAACCCACATACCTGCCACCCAGAGCTGACAAGTGGTAATATTTTGTCATATGTACTTCAGTGTTTTAAAGAACAAAACAGTACTTCATAATAAAATGGAAGTGGCCTTTGGACTCCCCCTACTCCCACTTCTCATCCTTCCTTCCCAGTAATAACCTTCTATTTTATTACTTTATATACAATCTTTGTTTTATTATTTTAATATATACTTATAGTGTGGAAATATATGCATACAAGCATATCTTTCCCATAAGAATACTGTTTCATGCTTTTAGTGAGATATGAAGGGTATCACATTGGAACATTTTAGACCATTTTTTCACTCTTCGATATGCTTTCAATACCATTTCATGTTGCTATACAGGGAGTTATTCCACTCATTTCCAGCCATAATAAAGTATTCCCACATGCAAACCATCTACATTTTTCTTTACCCACCCCTCTCCTGATGAACATTTGGGTTATAGCCTGCGTTTCATCACCATGCACAATGCTGCAGTGAACATCATTATACATGTCCTTTAATATCACATTCATTACAAATGAGGAAACTGAGGCTCAGGGAGGAAAGATCTGTGATTTTCCCATCATTACACAGCTCCCAGAAGGTAGAGTCAGAATTGAACCATTTTCAAACCACTCTATCCTCCAGGCATATTTGTACAGATCAATAAGAGACAAGAAAAAGGCAGAAAAGGGCAACTAATTCAAGCTGTAAAATACCTAATCTTGACAAAATAGTAGTTCTGAGCAGAACACAATTTAATTTTTAAAGTAACATAGATTGAGACTTGGATGGTATTTGTCCAGAACTGCAGGTCACAGGCTCAACTGCAATGTGTCAAATGCACAAATTTCAAGAAGACCATGGAAGGACAAGAGAAGACAGCCACCTAAAAGCCAAAGAACGAGGCCTCAGAGGAGACAAACCCTGCGGACATCTTGTCCTGACTTCCAGCCGCCAAAACTGGGAGAAAGTAGATTTCTGCTGTTTAAGGCACCCAGTTCGTTTGGTGCTTTGTCATGACAACCTGAGCAAATTAATAAGCTTTACAAGAATGAGCAGCTTTATAAGGAGGATGGAGACACTGGATTCCCATTAGTTGAGATAGGCACGAGAAGCCAGCAGGCATAGCCATCCAGGGCCCAGCACAATCCAGATGAGATAACTAACACAGTTTCAGCCCCTCCCCCACTCCGAGGACAGGCTGACACAACATTCAGTTCTGTTTCTCTGTGACACTTGGAAAGTGAGGACAAATCTTTTAAGTATTTCTGGCATGAAAATGTTCCTGTCTCTCAAATTTGTAAGACAATCAATTCTGGTGGGTGGAGTTTTCAGGATGAGATCTACCTATAGTCAAAGTGTTACCTAGGGTAACAGTGTACTTTGTTGTCATGGGAGTACTTGAGTCTGAAGGTCTGTCTCTGTCTCTCTCTGTCTCTGTCTCTCTGTCTCTCTGTGTTTGTGTGTGTGTGTGTGTGTGTGTGTGTGTGTGTGTGTGTTTGGGGATGAGGTGAAATAGTGGACAACCACTTATGTCCTTCCTCAGTCACAGTCCAGTCTACCTTGTTTTCTGAGATAGTGTCTCTAGTTGACCTGGAGCTCACGAAGTGGGCTAGATGAGCTGTTTAGCTCTGGGATTACATGTGTACCCACCTCACCAGGCTTTTTACATGGGTTCTGGGGATCCAAACTCAGGTTCTCATGCTTATACTGTAAGCACTTTACTGACAAAGCTAACACCCCAGTCCTAGGTCCCTATCTTTTTGATGTTTTAACATCTGCCTACCACAGTCACAGTTAGATGAAGAGGACATTTCCAACCAAGTCTTGAAAGTTGCCATCACGGTGGCACAAGCATTAGAAAGACAGAAGTGAGAGCCCCAGCTTGAGGAGCCACCTTTATCTCTGACCAAGTCTTCCTTCATCGGAAGTTATCAGGAGTGGCTGGATAATTTTCTTTTTTTTTTTTAGCAGCAACTCCTTATATTTCCTCCCCTTGTGAAGGAGATTCAAGTTCAGCAGCTTTCCTTTCCTGCCCTCAAGTCCCTGCCAGACAAGTGACCGCAGGCACCAGCTCTTGGGCTAAAACGGCACGGGCTTGAGACACTGGCCTTCAGCTCTGAGGTCAGCATAGGTTTGTGTCAGTAAATCCACACTTAGTCCACCAGGATATAGCTATGTTCCCTCCAAAAGCAGGGAGAGGGGCCTAAAGCCTTAGGGCAGACCCAGTCAGTTCTAAGTGATGAGTCTCAAGACAAGAGGTCACCTTAACTTTTCTGGAGAGGACCCCACCACAGCAAGGGCTACCTCTGCCTGCACAGAGATGCTGATGGGAAGCCAGCTCACTTATGTGAAGAGAGAACACAGTTCTTCAGTGGAAGGATACAATCCACACAGGTCCTGTCACACACATGAAGGCAATGCTCCTTCTCCAAGGCCATGTAGCTAATCTTACTGACTCATCATACATGATTAAACAGCTTTATCTTACCTTTATTAGCTGGGTGGCCCTGGGAAAGCTGATTGAATGCTCTGTGCGGGCTTCCTCATCTATATAAAGGGAATATTTTTATTTCCTGCACCATAGAGCTGCTGTAAGTTGGATGCTACATATAAGGCACTAGAACTAGAGTTTGCATAGAGCAAGATCTAATTTTGACTTTTAGTTATTAAAATTTCTATTGCTGCATTCTTAGGAAAAACAAGGCATTTGCACTTTCCCATCTTCCCTACTCATTCACTATTTCAGTGTGCCATTCCGCTATGCTTAAATTACTAAGATTTATAAGTTATTCTGAATAGGTTTTCCAGAGTTGTTCACTGAAATTACTGGATAAAATGCTTGTTCCCCAGCTGCCCTTTTCGTATCGGCATGTAGTCACTGGACGCAGTGATGGGGTTCATAAAGACATTCTCATGTAAGCATATCATGTACTTAGACCATACTCACCCCAGTTTCCTCCCAACCCTGCACTATTCCCGCTTTTTCAGACACTCTCGCCTCTACTTCCATGCCACATATAAATGCTTATTTACATGAAAATACACATACATATCTACACATATAATCTAGGCTCTAGCTGCCTTATTGAATGATGGCTTCTGGCCTTTCCTGACTCGCTAGAGCTTTTATGGGGTGGTTTATTCAAGAATGGTTTGTGTATGCTCCATCCCCAGAATTCCTTCCATCTGGCCATCCCTTGTTTCTGCACTTGAGCTACAAGGTCTTTGCTTTACAAGCCTGGAAGGGTAGTACACTCCTCTAGTCCCAGTATTCGGGAGGCAGAGGCAGGAGGATCACAGAGTTCAAGTCCATCCTGATTACCTAGAAGCTCCAGGACAGCCAGGAATATAGTGAGACTTTCTCAAATAATAATGATGATGATGATGATGATGATGATGATGATGATGATGATGATGGAGGAGGAGGAGGAAGAAGAGAAGGACTTGAGGTCTACACAGGTTGAGTTCCTCTTAGACTACTCCAATGTTTTCTCCCAATAAATCTACAGATTTTTCCCCCAGTAGATGACCTGCCTTTCGTCTTTTTTGTTGAATCTTTTTCTGCTGGTTGTTTTTTTTTTTTTTTTCCCTTGAAAACCTGGAACTTCACTCTGCTTCAATTTTTCCTGAAGCGCAAAGTACCCTTTTAAACTGAGGATAGTCTTTAGTTTATTAAAGCTTTCTTTCGTGTCTCTGGAATTGTTCTATTTTCTCTGGGAACATCAATTATCTACACGATGGATAGCCTTGGTGGTACCAGTCTCTCAGTAGTACAAAGTCCCTAGCTCACAGCCCCTAGTGATGCTGGGCTCTTCTCCTGTTCCATTCTGGGCAGGCTCCTCCTGCTCGTCAGGCTCCTGAGCCCCACTGGGCTCCTCTGCCTCCTGCTTTCTCAGTGTCCCTGCCTGTGACGTCAGTGGTGTTATTCCTCTCCTTGGTGTCTTCAGATTGACCACAACGATTGTTACCTCTTCCACATAACTCCTAAGGTCCAACAGCTCCTGCCTCTTTTATTGTATTACAACCTCTTCTACACAATTGCACATAGCCTGTTTCTGACTTTTCCCCTTTTTACCTGTTTGCATACATGCATCCACTGTGTGTATGTGTAGGCTAAAGGACAATCTGTAGGAGTCAGTTCTCTCCTACCCATATGAGTTCCAGGGAACAAACTCAGGTCATCATCCTTGGTGGCAAACCCTGTACCCGCTGAGCCATCTTGCCAGCTCCCAAAAAGTTTTCAAATGTCTTAGGAGAAATATTCTGGTAAAAAAAAATAATAATAACCTTGTAAATGTGCCCCAATTTCCCTCCACCCACTTATTTTTATTTTAGATGTATCGGTGCTATGCCTGCAAGTACGTGAGTGTACCTGTGTAGTGCAGTGCCCACAGAGGACAGAAGAGGGCATTGGATCCCCCAGAACTGGACTTATGGACAGTTGTTAGCTGCCATGTGGGTGCTAGGATTTGAACCCGGGTCTTCTGCAAGAACAGCCAGTACTCTTAACCACTGAGCCATCTCCCCAGTTCCCTCCACCCCATTTCTAACTCATCTGCCTCACTTAGGCTGAAAAGCTGTTACCTGGCCCCGTCTGGATTATATACATGAAGTCTCAGAATGCTTGCAGCTCTAGCAGGAATTATGTGGCTTTTCTCCCTCAAAGCCTTGTAAGTCGCTGTGATTCTCTCTGGTTCTACATTCCAAGGTACTGCTTTTCAGTTACATCTACTGACCTATATCATTCTTTTCATGAGCTCCTATGGTACGGATGTGTAATATTACTGCCCACTGTGATCATTTTCCTTGAATTCTGCTGTCAGATGTTGTGATCACTGCCTCTCCTTTCAATTGATTGATATTTTCTGGTCTTTTCATCTTTTTGATTTACAACATCACTGCATTTTTCAAAAGTACATCCTACGTTAGTCACTTTTCCACCTCAGAGAAACAATTTAAAGGAAGAAAGATTTGTTTGGGCTCAAGGCTTCAGAGGTTTCAGTCCCATCACTGTGGGTCTGCGGTAAAGCAAAGGATCGCACTGGGGACACCTTGCAAGTGATCAATTTTGACACCTTAATTGTCTGATATGACCTTAGAAATTGAGAATGTGACTTTTAACTATTTTTAACCATTTTTAAAATTGAAATACAATTCTTCTCAAAGGAAAACTGTACAAGTCAGGTTATAATGAGAAAGTTGCGTGGTGATCCTAGATGGAAGGTTGTGACTTTCTTCCTCTTGTGTCACACAAGCCACCCAGCCCACTTGGACCTATTTTCTGCCATGGACACAATTACCAAGAAAGACCACTTTTAAATTTATCTATTATTTATTTATCTATTGCGTGTGTGTTCATGCATGCATGCTGAGTTGGGGAACACACATGCCACAGCACACACACGCAGGTTTGAAAACAACTTGTGGGAGTCAGTTCACTCCTTTTACCAGGTGGGTTCCGGAGATCAGACTCAGTCATCAGCCTTGGTGGCCAGCGCCTTTACCTACTAAACCATCTTACCAGATCATGAAACATGACTTTTAAAAAAAATTTTATGTGTATGAGTGTATTGCCTGTATGTGTGTAAGTGCATCCATGTTGTGCCATGCCTACAGAGGTTAGAAGAGGGCATCGGATCCCCTGGAACTGGAGTTACAAACAGCTGTTAGTTGCCATGAGGGTGCTGGGATTCAAACCCAGGTCTTCTGCAAGAACAGCCAATGTTCCCAAATGCTGAGCCATCTCTCCAGCCCTGAAACATGACTTTTAAAGCTAATATTGAAACAAACTCCAAAAGAAGGCACTATACTCTAACATTCACTGGAGGACCTCGGCAGGAGCTGTTACATTCTCTGACCATCAGAACAGCAGTGAACAGTTTGTAAACCACTCAAAACTTCATACCTACATTTCTCCAGCTCTTAGAATTTACTCAAGGCCTAAACACGTGGAATCTTCTTACAAAAAGACAAATATGGCCATGGCTGGGTGGAATCACCCTTCCTAATCCGAAGCAAGCAGTCATTTTCTATTTCATTTTGAAGGACACATTGAGATAAAATGAACCATCCCTAAAAATATAGCCCATGGCCACTGAAAGCCCAGAGAAGCAAAGAAAAGCTACTGAACTGCCAGTCCCAACAAGGAACCCCGTTCTTGACTACACACAGATCACATCTGGTTTATTAGTTTTGTTCTCTTAGCTTTTTGCTGAGTTGAGAGCAGAAAATTTGCATTTGTCTTTAGACAATGGTAGTACCCCACACGATCCAATGGCAGGCAGGAAGAAACCGCCAAGTTCACACATCTACATGTTGAAGATCTTGTTGCGTCATACAAAGAACCAGGCTGTTCCAAGAATGGATCTCCCCAGCCCTGATTATGTGTACATTTGTGACTTTGTTCTAGAGTTTTATCTGCTTGGGCCATTGTGGCAGATTACCACAGACTAAGTGACTTATAAAAAACAGAACTTGGGGCTGGAAAGATGGCTCAGCGGTTAAGAGCACTGACTGCTCTTGCAGAGGACCTGGGTTCGATTCCCAGCATCCACATGGCAGCTATGAACCATCCTTAACTCCAGTTAAGCCCTCTTCTGACCTCCACAGCATTGCATGGCACGGGTGCACTCACATACATGCAGGCAATACACTCACACACAAAATAAAAATTTTTTTAAAAAAACAGAACTTTATTTCTCATAGTTCCACAAACTGCAAGTCCTGGAAGTCCAAGATTATAGCACCCAAGATTCAGAATCTGGTCAGAGCCTCCCTTCTGGTTCACAGATGGCTGTCTTCTTGTGTTCACATGTGGCAGGGATAAGGTCTCGGGCCTTTTGGATGAGGATGCTGACCCCATTTGGGGCAGCTCTGCCCTTATGCTCTCATCACCTCCCACAGGCCTCCCAATGCCACTGATGAGAACAGGTGGAAATTGTTCAAGCAGTTTTGGGGACCAAGGTCTCAAAAACACAGTTCTAATTCTTGTCCTTGGTCAGAAGCCAGAAATATCCTTGGTTTCATCCTGGCCAGAGGCCAGAAATGCCAGGAGAGCTTGACTCCTGCTCTGGTTTCTTGGTATCTTCCTTCTACACATCTAAATGAGCACTCTCCCAGGAAGCTCTTCCTGAGGAGACTGAAACTGGGAGGTAGGGGACATTTCATGCCATATTAGCCCCTCCATGGGGACCCACAGCGATACCCCATCTCCGGGACCACTCCTGCTGTACAGAAGCTCTGATCGCTTCTGATGTCCTAAGCTCTCACCTATGAACCTATAATAGGTGTGGTCTGTGAAATTCATTCTTCAAATTCTCAGGACAAGAACTCAGAGCTGCTGACTCAGTGGAAGCCACTGACTTGTGACTGTGATCTTCTGGCACCCTAGGTCCTGAATTAAGTTCATGTGAGGTGAGAAAGCCTGTTGTCCTTGTCACTATCACCTTGGGGAGCAGGATTTCAACCAAGAAACTAGAGGACAGCCAAACAAAAATACTTAATACGTAGTACCTAGAATCTGTAACAACTGAACTTTTTTCCTTCCTTCTTCCATCCCTTCTTTTTTGCCACTTTATATTGAGAATAATTTAATGGAGGGACTATATATATAAAGGTTGGATGAGGCTAAGGAAGGAAAAATATTTAAGATTAAGGTGAAACCTCACAAGGTAATAGCTGAAAGTCCTTCCCAGGCCTGGCCTGCAAAGACCAGGAAATAAGCCTTTAAGAAACTAAGAAAGGGGGCTGGAGAGATGGCTCAACCAGTTCTTACACTGGTTGTTCTTGCAGAAGACCCAGGTTCAAATCCCAGCACCCACATGGCAGCTAACAACTGTCCATAACTCCAGTTCCAAGGGATCCAACGGCCTCTTCTGTCCTCCATGGACATTGCATGACACGGGTACACTTACCTACATGCAGGCAATACACTCATACACATAAAATAAAAATAATAAAATATTTTTAAAAAAAAAGAAACTGAGAAAAAAAATAGAACAGCTGATCTGGTTAATTAAATTAGAAAACAATGTCACCATCCCAGTGGTGTGATAGTTCAGCAGCGTTTTTGAGACAGGGTCTCCCTGCAGCCCTAGGTGGCCTGGAACTCACCATACTGACCAGGCTAGACTCCCTGCCTGCCTCTGCCTCTCAAGTGCTGGGATTAAAGGCCTGGACCACCTCACCCAGCCTTCTTTTGAATTTGCAAAGGTAAAAAAATGTTTAAAACAAACAAAAACTCTGCCTTTCTGGAGACCTCTCCAGGCCATCTAAGCCTTGACTTTGAACTATTTTTGCAATTATGTTTCTTCTACATAGCACATTCTCCTGAGTTCTGATCCTAGCCTGGTTCAAGATCAGTTATTTCACAGCTCTGTACAACTTTCTGTTCTTTGTATTGTCTTTTGAACCATTATGAGCCCTGATTCCCTCACTGATTCATGAGTAAAATAAAATCTTTAGTGTATGTTTTCTTGATACCTGCATGAGGCTCATGATTGTACCATTTGGGAAAATATCTTTTAACAAAACAAATGTCTACTCCAACCTCAGGGCTATCCTATGGAAGGTGTCTGACAGCAAAATTACCTGAGTATTACAGCTCTTTCATATTCTGACAGGCATAGGGCTGTATCCCAAGGCAGCCAGAATCAGCACCCCACACCAGTTCCGTCTTTGGGGCCAGGCCCAGCTTGCCTATCAAGTTCATGATTACTTTAGGGGAGCTGTCCCTGCAGGAGCTCCACTCGCTCTTGAAATCTCCCACATGAAGCAAACCACACTCCATCAGACTTTTGTTTGTTTGCAGTTTGGGGGTTTTATAGGGGTTTTGTTTGGTTTGGTTTGAGGGGCAAGCACTGTACCGCTGAGCTACAGCCTCCACCCACACACGCTTTTCTCAAACTCTCTCTTCACCTTAACATTGAACCTCAGTGGGGGTCAGAGTCTCTCTCTTCTCCCAGGGATTCTGTCTCCTGAATAAGCTAATACAGATATGCCTTTGAACTCCAGCTGTCAGTAGCATCCAGACTTAAATGAATTTTAATGGGAACGTGAACCTTAATTCTGCCCAACAATGATACACACACCCAACTCTCTGCCCAGTAAGAACATTGCCTTGTGTCCACTGAGCAGGTAAGGAGAGTTCAGAGCAGCTCAGCACCTTGTCCACGACACAACACATGGCAGACAGGGATTCAAATGCCAACACTAAGCACCTTTTCCAACGAACCCTCATATAAAATGGGAGTGTCCCTGGAGAGCCCAAGCACAAAGCAAAGAAGCATCTTCTTTGCTTTTTTTTGAATACCCCCAAAGAAAACTGGAAAAACCATAAGGCCTTGCACATGCTTAAATTCCATCTAAAACTTTTCATAATAGAGCTAAAAGGGCTAATTTGTTAAGTGCTGACTATTTTGAATGCATTCAGCAGATATCAAAATGACTTAGTAGCCACCGTAAGAATGTGCCCAGAATTTTCCATCTTTCCTTCCTGAACTCAGCCCCATTTCGTCTCTCCTACACACCATAACTCTTTCATGTGAAATTCCTCTTTGAAGCAACTACTACATTTCTCTGTGTAAGTCTTTTATTTTAAAATTTGCTTCATGGCCTGGAACTATAAACCTCTATGTGTTTAAAATTATGTCTTTGGAACTATTACATAATTGTTAAAATTGTTACTAGTATATGATTGATCAAAATTATTTAGTAAATAGTAAACAAAGTGAATTTCATTGTAAGCATTATCCCATAACTGAATGAACGGGGCAGTTTCTCCCTGGTCTGTTTTTGACAGCTGAATAATATGGTTACTATTTATAAATAAAGGAGGGGATACTAGCAATTCTATTCTGTTTTTTCCAAAAGTTGGAGAAGAGCCTTCTTTTTTTTTTTTAAGAATGACATGAGTTCTATCACAGCAATGACCCTCAGTTCCTTGGAATCCTTCTCAGTGACTGATAAAAATGTTCAACCTGATGGTTCTCTCAGGTGTGTGGCTGGTGAATGGCAGATAGCTACCAAGCTTCCAAGGTTAATGCTAGGCATGGTGGCACACGCCAATAATGTCAGCACTCAGGAGACTGAAGTAGGAAGATTGAGAGTAGACCAACCAGAACAATTGTCAAGAGCTGAACTCTTCTGTCAACAAAATCACAAAGCAGCAGCCCAGGTAGTGTACTGCTGTTAATCTAGGTACACAGTGACCCAGGCAGTGTGTTCCCTTGATCTAGGCAGTTACATACATGAGGATTTATTGCAGTGTTTGTCATTTGGTCCTAGACAGAGTTGATAAGCAATCTTTTGGATATACATAATATTTAAGTTGAATTTAAAACTTTAATAAGAGGCAGAGAAGAAATACCATCAAAACCAGGTAGAAGATAGCTATCTTTCAATGAAGCTAAGTAATAAGGTTTCTGAAGAGGCATCTTCTCAAAAGATGATTTTTGTCTTCTTTCCTACAATGCATTATTGTTAGCTGCAGTCAGACAGCTCAAGTTTTCAGACTCCTGGGGAGCTTTTCTTTAGACAGGCATCCTATCTTCCCTTTAGACCTACCATACTCAGTAAGTACACATTAATTCCTTCCTAATGGGACCCATGGGGCAGGTGCCATGGTGCCATCCTAAATTGAGAGATGACATATGATCAGCAGGAAATGAGTAGCTGGTCATACAGAAAGGGTACAGGTGCTGTCACAGAGGAAACCATTTATACAGAGACCTCTGCACAGCCTGGTGGATGATAGGAATGGGAAGGAGTCTTCCTATTTCCATTTCCCTGGAAGAAACAGGATTCACTGGCCCCTCACCACATCTCTGCCCAGCACTTTAGTCTATACATAGTACCAAGCCACCACTTGATCTATCAAACGGTATAT
This sequence comes from Nannospalax galili, assembly GCF_000622305.1. Taxonomy (NCBI): domain Eukaryota; kingdom Metazoa; phylum Chordata; class Mammalia; order Rodentia; family Spalacidae; genus Nannospalax; species Nannospalax galili. The sequence goes on from NW_008359594.1 coordinate 603,914, forward strand.
CAAACAGATCCATGATCCCTATTAAGCTACGAGTTCCTTTAAGGCAAAGAAATAAAAGCATGCACCTCCACGGTGCTCGAACTTATTTTATTTACAATTCCGCCTCCAGGAGACACAGATCATCACAGGTACCCACTCTCCATCTGGGACCTTTCTGCATGGCTGACCTGCTGCTTCCTTGGTTAGGCTTGGTTTCCTCACATACAGATAGGCCCAAGAGAGGGAAGGCCAGAACTTTCTCCTCCACATGGAAGAGGACACAAAAGCCAAATGACCCACACATCATGGAGTAGTGGCAGAGCCCTAAATTGCCCTGGAGGCTCAGGCACTTGGAGTTCTCTCACAGGTTAGACACTGGATCACTGTCCGCCTGCCCCAATGGCCAATCCCTAACCTGACTGTAAACACTTTTGGCCAATGCTGTACACATAATGCAAGCCAATGTTTCAGATTACTGGGCTCTGAGCTTCGGTTGCTGGGGTGCAAGGATGAGGTGTGTGCACAGTGAGGTGTGGCCATGACAACACACTGCCCTGTGCTCTCCTCTCCCTGCAGCTCCACCTCCATCCACCCTGTTACACCCCCAACCCTCTGGGAACCCAGGACCCTGGGGGGGGGGGCGGTTGTGTAACAGCATGGCTAGGAGTGGACTGCTCTGTTGATGGGTCGTTTCTCTGTGAAGAAGCTTTTCAGCAACAGCACCTGGCTGAAGCTGACCACAAACAGGGCAATAGTCTCGCCAACAGACCAGTAAGACACTCGACTATTCAGGTCTTCGGCTCTGGCTCGGTCCTGGGCCTCTCGGAGTCGGTAATGTGTCTGGGAGTCGATCACTGTCTTCAGAGCCTCATGAATGGTCACACAGGCAGACTCCATCTAGGTAGGAGAAAAAAGCAATCAACTACTAACCCTAAGACAGGCAGCATGGAATCCAGCAAGTAGCCAAAGATGGCAGCATTCTAGGGAGTATCTACCGATATCTGCTAGGGGTCTGGGCTAAATGTGTTATGTTGTTCTATTTAATTCTACAGATCAGCCTGACTGAGGCTCAGAGTGGGTAACTAGTCCAATCACATTTACTAGGTAGGAGAACCAGCATGTGACTCAACTATCTGAACACTGAACCTGTCTGTGCAAACCCTGTCCTGTTTCTCTTGTTTAATCTTCAAAATGCCCTGACAGTCACAAACACCACCTTCAGTATCAAGGACAGCCACTGGTAGCTTACTCATTCTACTGATGAGGAAATTAAGGCTCAAAGAAGCTACATGAATCACACAAGGCACACAGGCTCAGCAGCAGCAGCATGAACTGAACAACAATTAGGTGGACTCCAAATCTACTGCTTATTCTACTATATCATTGATACCTGAAGTTTTAAACATAGACACAAACACATGGAACACACAGACATGCATACACCCATGCACATATGCTCATATGTAACATACCACTTCACAACTTCTTGTACCTGCAAAAATATTCCGTGGTAGGCAGAGCTCCAAAAACGTCCCCACCACTATCACCAAGAGTCTCTGCTCTCCTTTCAGGAACCTAAGGAGGTGGAGTCACCACTCCTATGGCTACACCGTTACCAAAGGTAACTGAGAAAGTACCACCCAAAAGTGGAGCTGCCTTTACCTGCCACATTGGGTATCCTTCACACTGGGCCATTCCAGGAGATAAACTAGTCAACGTTGGAAAGGCAGCTCCCCTTACCCTGCATTTACAGGACAGCACCTGCCAGTGGTCTGCCATCTGATCCACATCCCATGCTAAGGATTTCAGCACACAGTGGCTAGCCCTCTCGTGCTGACCCACGGGTACTGTTTAGAACTGGCAGAGGGACTGGGCAGCAGATCAAGCAACAGAAGCCGGTCAAAAACAAACCTGTTTGTTCACTAGCTTGTCTCCCAAGTGAGTATTTATCTTGCTTTCTCAATGACTTACTAGCATCCTAGTACCTTGGACTTATACAATCTTCCTTTGTGACTGAGGCATCATGAGCACTTGGCCTCTTCCCTTCCAACATCAACAGACATTGGACACTGGAAAAGGGGACAGATGCTCCTATGAAGGGTTCTGACACCAAGAAAATGATCTATGATGTGCTTGCCAAATCATTGTGTAAACACTTATTTTTATGCCCACAGATGAGTATGGCTGTCAGCTTCAGCCAGAGAAGCATCTTCTTATGGTGGGCAGCAGCTACCGTGGAGACACAAGACTGGTCTGAGTGCTGAGAATGAGCGACTGCTGACTGCTCGGCTCTAAATGAGATACCTATATCACCCCTTCCAAAGATCAGGTACACTACAGAGGAGGGAGTGGAAAGAATGTAACAGCCAGAGGATGGGGTAGGATGTTGTGGAAAGCTGTCTTTGGGCAGAACATGGCTGTTGCACTACTGAACTTTCAGCAGCTGTGATTACCTGCATAAGACTGTCAAGACTGGGCCCCTCAACATTCTGTCATGGAGTGGCGAGGCCTGGCTCCTCCCTGAAGCCTGGCTCCTCCCCGAGGATCTATAGGTACATAAGAGTTGCTAGGGAAAGGAGAGACATTTTCTGCAATGGTGCGAGCACTAGTAAGTTGTCCATGCTCCTATAAATAGCACCTCATCTGTGCTTCTGTAATTAACCCTGATTTAACTTGTTGGCAAGCACAAACACAAACGCACACATACACACACACACACACACGAAACAAAAATAATAAATAAGAGCAGTAATGGAAGAGACGGGGCGGAGAGATGGCTCAGCAGTTAAGAGCACTTGATGTTCTTGCAGAGGACCAAGGTTTGGTTCCCAGCACTCATATGGTGGCTCACATCTGTCTGTAACTCCATTCCAGGGGATGTGACACCTTCTTTTCTGATCTCCAAGGGCACCAGGCACACATGTAGTGCACATACATACATAGAGGTAAAGTACTCATACACATAAAATAAATCTCTAAAAGAATACTAATGAATGCCAGGCGTGGTTGTGCACACATTTAATCCCAGCACTCAGCAGGCAGAGGCAGGCAGATCTCTATGAGTTCAAGGCCAGACTGGTCTACATAGTGAGTTCCAGGCCAGCTGGAGCTACAGGGAGACCCTGTCTCAAAAAAAGACCAAAGAAAACCAAAAAGAATACTAACAGGATAAACCATGATGCAGTCTCATAATATACAGCTGAAAAGGGTTGAAGAGTGTCTCTATGACAGAGACAGGACCATAAAAGCACGCTATATCCCATCCACTGTGGTCTTCACTAGTACTGGGCTTTCTACTAGAAACCTCTTCAGCTCGTTACCACAGAATTTCAGTTAGGCAATCCCTCCAGCTTGCATCAGGGGATATGAGCCAGCAGGCTCTGGCTGGCTAAATGGGGAACAATGCCACGTGGCACAAAAACAGGCTGGTGAAAAGAAGACTTCACAAGTCCCACCTGCCCTCCCTCATCTGCGAGGCTCTTCCTCCTCATGTCACAGATAAAACTCTTAAGCAGCTGCCACATTTTCACTCTTCAGCCAAAGTTTGTCCAGTGATACCTTCTTGACCTTCTACCCTCTGACCCCAGCTCTGACCAGTGCCCTGAGGCTAACTGACTAGCAGGGATGCATCCTCACAGGGTTCCTGGCATGGAGACAGCCTCCTCTATTCTGGTGCTTCCACTGCTGCTGGCCCAGTCTCTAGATTGCACAAACATCTGTCAGAAGTGAGCAAGTCTTCAAAAGCAGACTGACAGATACTGGGCTAAGGCAGAAGGGTCTGAGCTACAGAAGTGGAAGTAAACACCCATTTCACAGCTAGGCAAGAGCCAAGGCAAGGTTCTAAGAGGCTGGAGAAGGGAAGCCCAAACCATCCCTGCCCATACAGAATTAAACTCCAATGCCCATGCTCCAGGAAAGACCTCTCTGTTCACCTAAATGACTCCACCATTTTCCTTCACTGGTCCTTAAACTCAGGCATAGGAAATTTCCTTCTGTTTTATCAGTGACCAACAGAACAAGCCACACCCTCAGCAGGATCTTCCAAAGGCAGACACAATGCCCAGCTAAAACACACCTGGGGCCATCCAATGGAAACTTCTGGGCATGGTCCCCAGTCACCTGCGACTACTGGATATCATATGTAGCTATAGAGCAAATGAGGAATTGAATTTGTAATTCAATTTTTATTTAAACATCCAAATGTAGATAGGGGCTACTGTACTGGGTGGTACATTTCTATCCTCTAATGGTTCAGAGAAGGTAGAAAACTGATCAACTCCCACAAGCCCAAGAGAAATGATCATCACAGAGAGCAAACAGAAGAAGACTGTTGGCCTCTTGGAAATTTGAGAAGCTGGCTAGCGTCCTGGAACACAAGCAGCCATATATTGTTCCTGTCTCACAGGTTCTTCCATCCATGGCAATCAGTCACAAGACAAATATCTGGTGAGCTCCTTTTGGTGCCATGCCTCCCACACTGGGACACTGAGAATACAAAAGTAAATACCAGTGTCCTGGCCCTCAGGAAGCCCAGCTTACATGCGGGAAGGAGGAGGAATGTAACAGGAGAGAGAACTCAGGAAGGAGGCTGGGGTCAATCAATTCATCTTGAGAAACACCTGGGACAGAGGAATCTACCCAGCCTCCAAAAATGCCATAGCTTCCTCAAAGAGTGGGAGCTGTTGCCCAGAGACTGTACTTGCCAGCCCTCTTTTCATCCTGATTTGCTACAAAAGGGCTCACCAAAGGGACACGCGCAGAGGTGATGAGTGTGACTACAGTCCACGGCTTTCAAAAACCAGGCATGTCCAGCTCATCTCTCCTCCTTTTTGTGGTTAGAGGTAGAGGACTCTGAAGTCCAAGGGAAGGCAGAAGGATGATGAGAACGAGCCTTGGGGCTCCACACAGTGCAGCAGCAGAGCATGTGCTTAGCATACACAAGATCCTGGGCTCAAACCTCAGCAAAATAGAGGGAGGGAGGG
>NW_008359594.1:608890-621026 GCF_000622305.1 Nannospalax galili
GCTGAGGGGGAGGGGAGGAGAGGAGAGGGAAGGAAGGGAAGGGGAAAAAAAAAGAAAAAGAAAAGAAAAGAAAAGGAGAGGAGAGGAGAGGAAGAGGAGAGCAGAGCACAGAAGAGCCTAGATTCCCAAGTCACAGGCCAGTCTTTTCTAGACCAGCACAGGTGAGACCAAACTTCCACTAAGCTAGCCACTGTTACCCTCACCAATGAAGCAGGACTTTGGTCTTTACAATCTGAGCATATCACACAGCAGATGCACACACGGCATACCTTCAAAAAAGGAACTGTGTCAATTAAAGACAGTGGGAATGATGTATAGGCAGAAATAGCAGATACCACAGGGACCTGGCTACGGGGAAGGCTGGAAAGGGAACAGAGTCTTTTAACAGACGGTGATTCTTTGTCATTAGCTGAGAAGGACAGAAAAGCAGGAACATGCTGGGGTCAGGAGGAGTCCACCAGGCCTGTCACTGTTAATGTCCACTCACCTGTGTGAGAGCTGTGACCTTATTCCCCATGTCTGGGAGAATGGGGCGCTCATCACCCACTTGGAGGTCAAAGTAGACGGTCTTGTGAGAAAACGTAGAAAACTCGTTACTGAAGCAAAACTGATAAACACCCTTGACCTCAGTTTGGTATGTGAAGCTGTCATACTGCTTCTTGGTCTCCCTGTAGATGATGTTTCCTACGGGGTCCTCCACATAGCAGTCCACATCGTAGTGACCTCCAGTGATGACCTGACAACCACAGAATGTGTGCTGTTACAGAGGGGAACCAATGCATATGAAATGCTGACTGACCACTCTACACAATTCTGTAATTTAAACTTTGCCACTGTCCAACACAGGTGCTATGGACCTTCTGATTTTGCTGAGCCTGAGCAAGGTTTAATATATTGGCCATGGCCACTTTATTCACTCCTGTTACTGTGACAAGATACCTGACAAAAGCCAGCTAAGGAAGGATGGTTTATCTTGAGGGTACAGTCCATCATGGAGCAGACGTGGCATATGGAGCATGAGGTAGGTGGTCACAGGTCACATGGCATCCACGGTCAAGAAGTAGACAGAGATGAATGCTGGAGCTCAGCTGGTTTTCTCCTTTTTATTCAGTCTCAGACCCCAACCCATGGAACGGTGCCACCCACAGTTAGGGTGGATCTTAAGTCATGTCGCTTAACCTCATCCAGGAATTCCCTCACAGACATGCCCAGAGGCTTGTCTCTTTGGTGATTCTAGATTCTGTCAAGTTGACAATATTAACCATCACAGCCACTCTGTAAAGTGCCAGGGTTATTTGAATTCATGTCTGCCTCACCCCAAAAATTCTGCTGCAAAGAAGTACAATGAGGCTAATTCTTCCCATTTTACAGAAGGGTAAAGTAAGGCAGCAGAGTAAAATAATCACTAAGGTTACCCAAGAGAAAATGAAGAGCTGGGATTTGACCTGAGGGTTACCAACTACCATCGCTAAAACATTTAGCCACTACCTTTTTGAACAACATAAATGAACAGGACTTTAAAAGTCAGTAGGCAAAGGAAGTGGGGGATACCCAGGACATGGTCCCAAGACAACTGGATGCCACCACTTTTGGATAAAGAAAGGATAAGGAATCTTTGTTCAGTTCTCAATACAAAACACAGAACAAGTAAGTTCTTTAGGGCACTGCCACTATTAGCTGTGCAACCTGGGCAAGTTCCTCTGTGGGAACACATCTCCATCTCTGAAAGGGGGCTGATACTAGCACTGATTAAATAAAAGTTATGGTGAGCATAGACTATCACATCCAAAGTGTTTAACACAGTATCTGACACAAAGTATGTGCCCATCAAGTGTCAGCCAATTACTGGACAGCCCACAGCCTGCACACCGGCCCTCTGAAGGTGACAGTGGAGGGGTGGGATGTGACCTGAAGCCACCGGAGACAAGAATAGGTGGAAGTGGGGCTGGAGAGATGGCTCAGCAGTTAAGAGCACTGACTGTTCTTGCAGAGGACCCAGCACTCACATGGTGGCTAACAATCATCCGTAACTCCAGTTCCAGGGGAATCTGATGCCTTCTTCTGACCTCCATGAGCACTGCACAATGCGGGTCCAATTACACACATGCAGGCAATACACTCATTCACATAAAATAAAAATAATAAATAAAATATTTTTTAAAAAGAATAGGTGGCCGGACATGGTGGCGCACGCTTGTAGTCCCAGCACTTGGGAGGCAGAGGCTGGTGGATCTCTGTGAGTTCAAAGGCCAGCCTGGGCTACATAGTGAGTTGTCCAGGACAGGGGGCTACAGGGAGACCCTGCTTCAAAAAGACCAAAAAAAAAAAAGAATAGGTAATGCAGATACTCATTGATGTCGCATATAATCAGTTGAGTATTGGGGATGGGGAAATGGCTCAGTGCTTAATGTGCTTGCTATACAAGCATGAGGACCTGATTTCAAATCCCTAGCCATCTGTATTTTTTTTAAAAAGCTAGATGTGGCAGCACGTATCTGTAACTCCAGCCCTTGGGGGGTTGGGAGGCAGATCCCAGAGCTCACTGGCCAGCTACTCTAGCCAATCCTGTAGCTCCAAATTCAGTAAGAAACCCTGTCTCAAGGATAAGGGGAAGAGCAATAGAGGAAGACACAGGCCTTTGGCCTTCATATATACATGTACAGGTGTGAGCATTCACCCACACATGCATTCACTACATTCAAAAAATAAAATAAAAATAAGAGACCACAGAAGTCATTTACTTCAAATTTTCCCTATAAACACAAGAAAGTCAAGATCTGCAGAAAGCAGAGTCAACTGCTATGACCAAGTCCATCAAAGAACACAGTTAGTGGCCTCCACCTGCTTCCGAACTTCAAATGCTCTTTGCCCAGATTTAAGGTATCAGGCCTACTCAACAAGCCTTGGGTGGACCAGAGTGCTTGCTGGACACCCACTGACCCTGGCAGTGTGCCCAGATGACTTCTGGAGCCTCTCCAGTCACATCATTAATCGCTTCTGTTATCGTACTGATACTACCTGTGATGATGCAGGCACATGCACACTTTGCATGCTGTCCACACATGTGAGAGAGGTCTCATCAGTGACTCTATCATGCTCAAGTTGTCTCCAAGCAGAAGAACCTCTAAAGACAGAAGGGCCGCTCAGTGTGTCCCACTCCTGCCGCCCATGCCACCCCATGTCTAGAAGGCCTGCCCCTGAGTGCCCACTCAGCCCATCAACCCGAGGTCTGCTCAGTAACCCTTGGGTATAAGACCCTTCATCCAAGCAACTAAACTGGAATCTGTCCATTGAGCCAGAAATGCAGAGCTGGCTTTGCTGAGCCATATGGCAAGGGGAAAGCCTCACAGCCACACTATGGTGCTTTCCTTGTGAACCGCGCCAGGGCTCAAAGTCTGGACGGCTCCTCCTCTCCAAAGCCCCCTCACCACCCCTGCTGCTCACCCCAAGGGCAACTTTAAAGGCTGGTGGCAGTTTCAGCACCTTGCGCAGGAACAAGGCAGTCCAAGAGAGACTTGGGACAAACTACTAATATTGGCGTTCATTAGAGCTGAAGGGACCTGGGAAGGTCATCCTGGTCAACTCTACAGGACGCGGGGACCCCATCTGTCCTTCAGCCACCCCAGCTCGTCTCAGGTGGGCTCTGACCGATGTAAACATTCTTTCTCAAGGGGAATTCAACCGTCTCCGGTGATTTCCACCCCCGGCCGCCTCCTTGGTTTAATTCCGCCACACTGGAGGGCGGCGCACAGGTCCCTGGGTGGGACGCGCCGGTGCCCGCCCGGCCGCACCTGGTAATCCAGGGAGAACTTCACGCCCTGTTCCACCTCCTCATGGAAGCACTGCTTGGCGTTGTCCGGCAGCTCGAAGGTGAACTCGACGCCGCGCACTCGCTCCGCACGGAGCAGGAGCAGCAGCAGCAGCAGCAGCAGCAGCGGGAAGGATGCGGAGCGCCGGGCCTCGCTGCCCATGATGCTCTCGGTCGGGAAGGTGGGCAGCGGCTGCGACGCTGCGGCCGCGGGAACCTGGGAGGGACCGCCCGCAGAGACGTGGCGCGAGCTGTGCACCGCGTTTCCGGGACGCCAGGGGACCCAGTGCGCAGCCGCGCGCCCGAAGGCCTGGGCCCTTTCCGCCCGGTGCGCCTGCGCCGCGCTGGGCTGGGGACCGGGACCTGCTGCTGAGACGCTGGAGACGTGTCGGGGCGGAAGTGTCCAGCCCCTCTTTGCACCCCCTCTCCGCCCACCGCGCGCTCCCGCAGTCCCGTTCCCGATTCCCACTCTGCTTCTGACTTAGTCCCTTCTCTCCCGGGAAATCCTTCTTGTAGGGAAACAGATGCGCCAGTGGCGAACGGTCTCTGGGAACGCAGTGAACACTCCTCTCTATTTGCGTCCCTTTTCCAAGGTGAAAAAGTGTTCACCCGGTGGCGGCTAGGGCTGGAGAATTAATTCAGTCCCGTGGCTACACCTGCTCTGGTGAAACAGGTGCGCTCACACTCAGTGCCCTTCTGAAAATGAAGAGTCTCTCAACGATTTCAGTTATGTTTTGGCTTTCAGGGTTGATTGAAAATTCTTTGGGGGAGAAACTGTCACACAATTTCTCCAAAACGTTGAAAAGAGTAAATTGATTGTTTTATCCATGCTCCTGACCTAAGGGGGTTTTAAAAATGAATTATAATTAGAGTCTTACAGGATTTTATATTCGCTATAATCCCATAAACAAAGAGAAAAGATATTTTTTTGATATTTACTAAATAAAATTTTATTTCAGTAGAACATTATTAGTTATGGGGAATCTGGAGTTGCGCATAGAATTTTACTTCCCATATATACCTCCACATGCATAAGATTAATGTACATTGCCACTGGCCAAGTTTGACCCTGTATTAAGTAGCTAATGTATGTGAAAGCGATCTGTAGGCTGTGAAGTAACATCACCCATAATACAGTTATTAATATGTGTGGCTCTGTATCAGACTTGGAAGAGATGTTTAGTAGTGTGCCTCAGAGCTTCCTTCCTTAAACATTTTTAATGAAGACGGATCAAAGACATGAAAGTTATAACGATGTATTAAGTAAAGAAAATGAAAAAAAAAGAGATGGCCAGTAGAAGTTCACTCAAGTTAAATATTAAGTGCTGCATTTAAGTTTCAAGAAAAGACCTGTGTAAGTTCAGAGTAAGGAAGCATAATTTCACAGCTGCTTACATGAGTGCAGGCAGCATTATAACGGACAGCAAACTGAATGTAAGAGAAACGCCTGGATTTTTAAGTCAATTATTTCCTTAGACAATTGTCAGGTGCCATCTATTTTGTACTATTTGAGGAGAAGTATTAACAAAACAGAGGATTGCGTCAAAGAAAGGTAATTAGGAGAAGAGCAGCATAAATATGGCCAAGAAACTGCCTCACATAAAGGAAAGTCAAAGGACCTAGGATTTAACCTGGAAAGTTAAAAACCAACAGCAAGCCGGCTGTGGTGGTGCATGCCTTTAATCCCAGCACTCGCGAGGCAGAGGCAGGCGGGCCTTGTTTACATAGTGAGTTCCAGGACAGCTGGGGCTACAGGGAGACCCTGTCTCAAAAAGACCAAAAAAAAACAGTGAATGTTAGTTTTAAAAGTTTATGTACCAGCAATCCTAACAGCTTTCACTTATTTAGCCCTAACAATGTACCTGTCACAGTGTCACCTACTTGTACATTTCACATAGTTTATATTAATGCTCACTAGCACCATGTCTTAAAATGTATTTTTCCTATTTGACAAAGAGGAAACAAGCGCAGGATGTTTAGTTCAGTAACATTTGTCTGTATGTTAGTGCCTCAAACCAGCAGTGATTTATCATTCCCATGACTTTGTGGGTCAGCAGGGTAGTTCAGCTTCAGGTGGTCTTTCCTAGAATTACCCATGAAGCTGCATTCAGCTAGAGTTCACCCATTTGCATGTCTTTTGGCAGATGCAGGCTTTTCCTGGAGCATCCCATTTCTCTTCCAAGCATCCTCTCACTGCTTGTTAGGTAGACTACTTCCTTCTGTGGCAGACTCAAGGCAACGTTCTAAAAAGATCAAAGCAAAACCTACAAGGTTCCCTAAGAGCTAGGCTCCTGAACTCTCCCAACATTGCTTTCTATACATTTTGTTGGCCACAGCAAGTCCTAAAGCTGACCTAAATATGAGAGGGAGAAATGGACTCTACCTCTGAATGTTGGGAGTTGCCAAGTCTCATTGTGAAGGTAGAGCCTGCTGGGGTGAGAATTTGTGACAGTTAAACAATCTGGTACAGTACTCATACTTCATCAGTGGCTGAGCCGGAGGTTGAACCCATACCTGCCCAGTCCTGAAGGTGGTGTGCTTTCTGCCAAGCACACTGCTGCTAGCCACTCCTCAGGGCTCACTTTTTCTGCATGAATAACCATGCAATGAAGATGTGGAGGTGATTCATTAAGAGTGCATTTGGGAACCTCTAAAATGCCTTCTAGGGCTGAAGAGATGGCTCAGCAGTTAAGAGCATTGGCTGTCCTTACAGAGGACCCAGGTTCCGTTCCCAGCACCCATATGGCAGCTAACAACTGTCGGTAATGCCAGTTCCAGGGGACCTGGGGCCCTCTTCTGACCTCCACAGGCATTGCAGGACACAGATGCACTTAACATGCAGGCATAACACATAAAAAATAAGATTTAAAATGCCTTCTAAACTTTATATTCTATGATATATGGTAGAAAGTACTAAAATTAAGAAAATCTGAATGAAATTAAAACAGTACCTGTCTGCCTTGGTCCTAGGGTGACTTCTGAAGAACACTTTTTAAAAAATGATAATCTTCACAGATACAGAAGCATGTGACAAAATTCAACACTTGTTCATGGTATAAACTCTTAGTGAACCAAAAAATAAGAAATAACTTCCTTAATATCATTAAAATGCCTATTAAAAATTGGAGCAAACTTCATTTGTGAGAGACATTAAAATCTTTCACTTTGGGGCTGGAGAGACAGCTCTGTGGGTATGAGTGCTTGTGCCCAAGCATGAAGACCTGCTTTTGGATCCCAACACCCACATTAAAAAGCTGGGCATGGTCATGCACATGCCTGAAACCCCCGCACTGTGGAGGGTAGAGACAGGAGGATCTGTGGGGCTTGCTGGCTGCCAGCTCAGCTCCAGCTTCAGTGAGAGACCCTGTCTCAGAGGACAGGACATCAGATATCCTCCTCTGCTCTCTACCAACCACACAGAAGCACACACACCCTCAACACAGTGTGGGCCTCTGCCACCTACGTATGCACATACAGCATAAACACAGGCACAGCTCACACATAGTCTTTCCCTTTGAACTTGGGGCTACAGCAGAAATTCCTGCTACCACAGTTGGGACTCACATTGAATTCTAGGCAGAAAGGAAAGATAAGGGAAAGAAATTATAGTAGAGTACATGCTAGAGAGAAACAAGTCAGAACTGTGCTACCTCTAAGCCAGAGGAGGCAGAGATTTAAAGACGGCACTGAAGGAGACTCGTGTTTCACACTGGGATTTGGTGTTGGTGTTGAATCACACATTTATGTTCTATAACTTATCTGTGCATCTCAGGGCCATAAGAGGTTTAAAGTGGATAAGTATACTATAGTGACACAGGTATTATGAGATGGTGCGATCTGTGCCCTGAAGCACAACCAAATATCCTTATCCTAAGTAACAGGACTCTCCAATATACAACTAGGACTTTGACACAGAATCTGCATTTATCCACTTGGGCACTAGATGGTGAAGAAGTAGGGATGGAACTGGAAAATAATATATTAAGTAATCCAGGCTCCAATGTTGTCTCTCATATGCAGATCCTAGTTTTTCATTTTTACATACGTGTATTTATGTAGGAGTGAATGTGGGCAGAGGCCAGGAAATTAGAAAGAGGCCTATGAGAGGGGTGGGAGGAGGAAAGAGGCCATGAGAGGGGTGGGAGGAGGAAAGAGGCCATGAGGGGGTGGGAGGAGGAAAGAGGCCATGAGAGGGTGGGAGGAGGAAAGAGGCCATGAGAGGGTGGGAGGAGGAAAGAGGCCATGAGAGGGTGGGAGGAGGCTTCGGGTCGGGGGAGGAAATAGAGCTCTCCTGATATGAAAATGGAAGGAGAGTACTGGAGTTGAAATGGTTTAAGGAGGGATAAGCGTAGGGAGACGTGGGGAGGGAAGGCAGGGGAAACGTCAATTAATACTAAGTATTATGAAAATGCCATAAGAAAACTTGCAATTTCATAGGCTATTTCAAATTGACTAAAGCAAATGTAAAACGTATCAGTCATTTAGCGTTACCATTAAACTGTAAGCAATACCAGCCTTTCCCTGGACAAACGAGAGAACGTAGAGGTGATAACAGAGTGTAACGGTGCCAACACTGCCCTCCTGGGACTTACCAACTTCTCCAGACAATTGATTTTGCAGCTGTCAAGCATTTAAACAACCTTCCTATTGGAAGAAACCAGCCTACTTTTTAATCATAGAACCGAAAGGGACAGATAAATAATCTCTATCCCTACACCCTAATCTGAAAGCATGTGAATGTGTGAGGCAGATTCTACTCACTGGCTGCTTATATATACACATGTTGAGGGGGTCCAAACGCAGGAGGGAGACAGATGACTGATGACATTGTGGTCCTGAGGTTGTGAGAGCTAGTGCCAGTGCACCCTGGGGAAATGGCTCCTTTGTCTTGAATTTGATAGAGAATTCTTAGAAAACCAAAACCACAGTCTGTAATAAAATGACAAATTGGCAAACTAAACTTTAGCAAATTAAAACACTTCATACCTCATAAGACTCTGCTAAGAGGATGAAAAGACAAGTCACAAACCAGAACAAAACTTCAAAAGTCTCATACAGATAAAGGATGCATCCCCAAATATGTAAAGAATTCCTCAGCTTTCAATAGCAAAAACTTGTGATTTTTTTAGATAAGCAAAGAATTTGAACTAATATGTGATCAAAGAAGATAATATGGATTTTAAGAAGAACATGAATCTGGGTGTGGTGGCGTACCCCCGTAATCCAAGCTCTTGGGAGGTGGAGGTGGGAGGATTAGGAGTTCAGAGACATCCTCAGTTACATAGCAAGTTGGAAGCCAGCCCAGTCTATATCAGGCCCCATCTCAAAATTTAAAAATTTAAATTTAAATTTAAAAAAGCAGCACATGAAATGGCACTCAACATTATTACTCACCAGAGTGACTAAATTAAAATTTTAATTTAATCCAAATTAATACCACGATGAGTCACCATTACAATATCTAGAAGAATAGATAAGATTAAAATGACTGACCATAATGAGTGTTGGTGAAGACATGAAGGAACTGTATCTCTCATGCACTACAACTGAGAATGAAAATGATGCAGCCTCTTTGGAAAATATGTAGTTTTGTAGTTTCTTAAAATTTTGAGTGTGCACCTACCATTCAGCCATCCTACTACTAGATATTTGCAAAAGAAAAAAGAGGAAGAATGTGTCTCTACAAAAACTTAAGTGTGGCATGTTTAGTTATAATAGTCTCAACCATCCTTTAAGCAATATATGGATAAACAGGTAGTAACTTGAGTACAACAGAATGCTATTCAGCAACGGAAAAGAATGAACTCAGGGGGACATGAAGTCACATGGCTGAATCTCTAGCTAATTATGCAGAGAGGAGCCAGGCATAGAAGATTATTAAAAAGGAAAACTATGAGCCAATTTCATTCATAAATATAAATACCAAAAATCAAAATTAGGCTTGCTTTTTTCCATTTGAACTATTACCTCTATGCTATGAAATAAAGACCCAAGTTCATTTTTACCTCATATGAGAGACAAATTGTTCCTGCACCATTTATTGAAATGCCACCTCTGTCACACCTAAGTTTTTCACCTCTGTGAGGTTCTGTTCTATTTTGGTTTTGTGGGTCAGTTGTGTATATCTGCATTTATTGCACTGTTTTAATTATTGTTCGTTTTCAATCCAATCATCTGGTTCCATGATCTTTCTCATTATTCTTCACAATTATTTTAGGTATTTTCAGCTCATTGCTAGTCCATATGAATTGTGGAACCATTTTGTCATTTTAAAAAATTCTTTCATCATTCTCATTGTAGTCACATATTAAAAACCTAGGGCTGGTAAGATGGGTCAGTGGGTAAAGGGACCTGCTACTACAACTGATGGCCTGAGTTTGATTCCTGGGACCCATGGAATAGGGAGAACAAACTCCAGCAAGTTGTCCTCTGACCTTCACATACACCATGGTACATGCACACACACACACACACACACACACACACACACACATATTGATTAATTTTAAAATGTAATCAATTTTTTAAATTATTTATTTAATAACCACATAATTAGAAGAAGCATTTCATGACAACAGCATTGACATATTCAATAACAATTTCCAGAGCTAAGGCACCTGTTTCAAAATTGGCTGTGAGCTTTTAGGTTTACGGTTAAATTAATACAGTTATACAATATTGTACTCAGTATAAACCCTTAAGACATAAAATTAAATGGGGTTTTAACCTTTAAAAAAGATCTCCACTTCATTACTAAAATACACAGTTTCATACAGAAAAATTCATTTTTAATGCAACTGACACTAAGATGTTTGCACATGCAAACATCTCTATATGTCTGATTATTACTAGTCACAGTCGGTTACTTTCTGAGTTCCTTGGCATCTGAGCATGCATATATAGTCATCAGGTAGATTTCAATGGTAATGGTTTTCACATCTACTAATTATTAAGGAGCAAATTTTTATGCTTTGAAGAATTTTTTTAAATTTTTTAAAATTTAATAACCATGTGATTAGAAGAAGCATTTCATTACAGCTTTAACACATTCAGTAACACACTCCAGAGCAAGGATACAACTCTTTTAAAAGTGGTTGTAAATTTTTAGGTTCACAGTTGAATTAATACAGTTATATAATATTGAACTCAGTATAAACTCTGTAAGATATAAAATTGAATGAGTTTTTACCCTTTAAAGAAGATCTCCATTTCATGATATGCTGTTTCCTACATTTTTTAATATTATTATTTTTTAGACAAAGCATATCATTACAGCTTTAACATGCCTAATAACAGTTTCCAGAGCAAAGACACAGATCCTTCAAAAGTGGCTATAAAATTTGTAGGTTCACGTTGAATCAATACAGTTATACTATATTGAACTCAGTATAAACCCTGTAAGACATAAAATTGAATGAGTTTTTAACCCTCAAAAAAGATCTCCAGCTCTGCCTCCCTGGACCTGCACCACTGGTAACTCTCCTGGCCTGCCCTCCTATCCTCAGGCCTCTTGGGGTGGGTCTTCATGCCTTGACTCCCCCGGCCTCATTCACCCTTCCATCTCCCCTGCTGTTCCGTGCTCCTGGTGTGGGCCCTGCACCATTCCTGGTCTTGGGTCCCCAGACACCTGGGGAACCGGTGCTGCTTCCTGATCCTTCCCTCTCAGGCCAGCTTGGTGCCTTCCTTGGGCTCCAGGAGCACTGCTTCTGGATCTGGGTCTGCCCTCGCCTCTCTGTGCTTCCCTGGACCTGCACCATCGGCTAACTCTCCTGGCCTGCTGTCCTAACTTCAGGCCTCTGTTGGGGTAAGTCTATCGCACAGCACTCTGGCCTTGACTCCCCCAGCCACGTTCACCCTTCCATCTCCCACACTGTTCTCTACTCCTAGTTTGGGCCCTGTGCCACTCCTAGTCTTGGGGCCGAGACACCTGGGGAGCCAGTGCTGCTTCCTGATCCTTTTCACCCGGACCGGCTTGGTGCCTTCCTTGGGCCCCAGGAGCACTGCTTCTGGACCTGGCCCTGCCCTCAACTCCCTCTACTTCCCTGGTCCTACAACAATAGCCAGCCTCTTTCTGGGATGACAGCCTCCTTCTGGGGCTCCGAGGCTTACTTTCCTCTCCCTGATCCTTTGTATACAGTACAACCCAGCTACTCAATCCACTCCCTGGGAAATCTTGGAGCTTCTTCCCACCCCATCTGCCTTTGCATCCCTGCATGGCATGGCCATGGCCAGGATCTCAGGTCAGTCCAACACCCAGGTTCCTGAGGCCAAAATCATTCTTAGAAGATTCCAGACGTAAGGAGAAAGTCTGAAAACTTCTGATCCACA
>NW_008359594.1:626518-659475 GCF_000622305.1 Nannospalax galili
TCTTCTAATTAAAAAAAATGGTGTGGAGCATTGTAGCAATTGCCCACATAATTCATGTCAAATAATTATGTAAAATCTTAAATGGTAAGGTATGTAATTTTTTCTTACTTATCTCTGAACTAAATAATTAAAACCGGATACCAAAATAAACTGAGGGATCATTTGGGTTTGGAAATTAGTACATTTTCCAAAAGGCTTTTATCCCTTACATGGTGTGGAGCATTGTAGCAATTGCCCACATAATTCATGTCAAATAATTATGTAAAATCTTAAATGGTAAGGTATGAAATTTTTTCTTACTTATCTCTGAACTAAATAATTAAAACCGGATACCAAAATAAACTGAGGGATCATTTGGGTTTGGAAATTAGTACATTTTCCAAAAGGCTTTTATCCCTTACATTAAAACATTAGTAATTTACCATAATCATATTTTCCATTGTCCACTTTTATTGTAATAAAATATACAAAATATTTTTAAAAATCTCCATTTCATTCTAAAAATACTGTTTCTTGCAGAAAGACTCATTGTTGGTGCAACACTGAGATGCTGGTGCATGTGTCTCTCATCTGTATGTATCTAATTATTACTAGTCATAATCATTTGCACTCAGATCCTTGGTGCCCGTGTATGTCTATAAAGTCATCGGGTACATTTCAATAGTAATGTTCATCACCTCTACTATTTAACATGATGTAAACTTTATGCTTCCTCCTCAAATATAATACATGTTTTTAAATTTGTTGATTTTTTTCTGTGTGTGTATATCACACAGAACATCCCAAACCATCTAATTCAACTATACACCCACTTCCCAGATGGCACCCTCCCATAGCCTCCCTCCCCCACTAGAGCCCTTATACTCTGTTATCCCTGCTACTGTCCACTGTGTTGTCAGCACCCCCAGCCGTTCCCCACTACTTGTCCATCTGGTGAATCTAGTCAGCCTATCTAGAGGTTTTTGTTTTAGGAAGGTCAGCTGTTCCTCACCTAGCAGCAGTGAGTTGTCAATATTCCTTTAGATAAGATTGGGATCTGCTGTTCATTTTCCCAGTTCTATGCTGGGTTACTATCTGGGAGTCCCTTGGGCCACCCAGGCTAAAAACTCAAGGTAAAACCTAGATTCTCTGTATACCAGTGATATCTGGTGATATTTGGGAAACAATATCATGATCATAGTAACAGAAGAAATATAAAATACCTAGTAATGGAATAGAAAAGAAATGGGTAAGATCTCAATGAAGAAATCTAAATGTTTCCTTAAGGGATTAAAAAAATAAAAGTTTGAAAGTTTGAATATTTATAGCAACAATCTGTGTATCTGAATTGGAAGACTTAATCTTTTTTTTTAAGCTTTTACAATTTTATTAGAATCTTAAAGAAAATTCCTCAGGGCAGGCGAGCTGGTAATCTTGGCAGCTGCCTTGAAGAGGAGAATGGTGGGAAGAAGGAAAAAAAGCCATGGAGCCATGCAAGCTTAGATCCGGGGTGGGAGGTCAGACCCGTGGCTAACTCACAGCCATACAGCTGGGAGAAGGAAGCTTTAGAGAAAAAGTGAAGAAATAAAGACTTAATCTTTAAACAGTGTTAATTAGAATGAACGTAACTAATAGCCTCATGGAATCTCAGTCATACTCTCAGTACAGTTTTTTATTTCATGAAATGATTGTAAGGAATTGTTTGTGTAATGGGGAGCATTAAGAATGGACCTGTCCCATGACTTTTGAAAGTGAGCTCAAACTCTAGAATGGTTAAAGCATTGTGCTGCGATGCTGGTACAGAAAAACAAATACATCCATGAAATGTAACTGGATGAAAGAGAATGGAAGGAAATGTGGTAGGATCAAACAGGGTGTGACAGAGGAGTTTAGAACAGACCTAAGAATTCTAAAAGAAACAATTTAGTATATAAAGATGATATATCAAACCAGAGAGTTATATCAGGATGCTTTGGTTTCAGGTAAATAAAAAATCATTCCATCTAGATTAAATGATACAAGAGTATATTACCTCACATAGCAAAAAGTTTGGAGGTGACATGGGCTCCAGGCACAGAATGATTAGGGCTCTGGGTCCATGTCTCTCCTCAATTCTCCAGTCCTCTATTCGCTCCTCTTCGCTCCTCCATCTCTTCCCCTTCCTCTCCTCTCCTCTCCTCTCCCCTCCTTTTCTCTTGACTCTGTCCATCATTGGCTTTATCCTTTGACTCTGTTCTCTCATTATCACAAGGTTGTCAAACCAAACAGATAAAGTTTAGACCACGTATTTATTGATTATGACTGCTAAAAAGGAGAGAAAACCTTTCCGTCACTCACAGAATAAATAGACTTTCCTTATGTGCAGTTAGTCTGGCATAGGTCATTGAAGAGAAGAAAGGGTTACATACTTACTAAATTGTAATGGGATACTTTGAAACTTAATTTAGGTCCTTACCTCTCTCTGTATGAGCATACTCTCTACTCTAGATCAGGAGGGTCTGTGATCCTGAGCACATTAGCCAAGAAGCAGCAGAAAGGAGACTAGGTGGTCATTCATCAGACTTACTATCTGGATTGCTTTATCTCAGTAGGAACTTTACCTCTTTGATCTTTTCAACCCTTTCTCTTCCACTTTCCTCCAAGCCTCCCTGTATGTACTCTTTTCTTCAGTGAGCACTAGATTTTAACTCTTCTATGACCAATCTTGTGGGATTGAGCCGTAGAATCACTGTTGTGAGTTGGATGTGAAGTGAAACCTGAAAAGCCTTGATGCCTGCTGGTGGAGCTATTGAGACTTGGTGGAAACTTTTGGAGGTGGGGCCTAACTGGAGGAAGTAGGCTGTTGGAGGCATGTATTTGAAGGGATGTGTTGTGCCTGGGCCACTCCCATTCCTCACTACTTCCTCACCTTCCTGAGGTGAGCAGCTCTGCTACACTACATGCTTCTCACAGGCTGCTGTGTCTCATCACACCCTAAAACCAATGGAGCCAGACAACCATACACTGAAACCATGAACCAAAATAAATATTTCCTCCTTTAAACTGCTTCACACAGATCTGTCTCATGAACACACACACACATACACACACACACACACACACACACACACACACAAACAGTAAAGAAAATCTGACACAATCACATTCTTCTAAGGAGCGCCATGAAAATTGTCAGACAGACTCTACTAATGTAAGGGCTATACAGCAGTTCCTTTCTTTTATTTCTTGATGTCCATGCCTTACTTTTAAAACATCTTTACCTGACAGATTTAAGCAGTACAGAGCCAGAATCTCCTACATACACATGCTGTCCTAGTTAGCTTTGATTGTCAACTTTACACAGGCGAGGGTTATCCAATTGAGGATTGCCTGGATCAAGATGGCCTGCCTGTGGGGAATTGTCTTGACTGTTCATTGATGTAGGTGGGCCCAGCACACTGTGAGTAGTATCATCCCAAGGCAGGTGGTCCTCAACTGCCTAAAAAAGATGGCTTAGATAAGCCAGGGAGCAAGCCACCAAGATAATTCTTTCATAGTTTCTGTTGTACTTGCTTGGCTGTGAGTGCCCTGATTATAGGTAATTCTACCTTCAAATTCCTGCTTGAGCTTCTGACATGACTTCAGTCAATGAGGAACTCTGACCTGGAAGTGTAAGCCAAATAAATCCTTTCCTTCCCTGAGTTGCTTTTGATCAGAGTATTTTATCACAGCAACAGAAAGAGAAATTAGAACACACACCATTTTGCAATTTGACAGGAAGACATGGAAAGCTAAGAATGTCTCTACATTACCTTTGTACATAAGAAAGCCCCAAAGTTTCTTTACTTTAAATCAGCTAAAACTGATCCTGAGCCTCAACCCCTTTTAGAAAAGATAGCAAGAAAGTCCATCTTAGTTTAGCTAGATGATAGATAGATAGATAGATAGATAGATAGATAGATAGATAGATAGATGATAGATAGATGATAGATAGATAATTAGATAGATAGATAGATAGATAGATAGATAGATAGATAGATAATAGATAAATGATAGATGATAGATGGATAGATAGATGGTAGATAGATAGATGATAGATGATAGATAGATAATAGATAGATAGATGATAGATAGATGATAGATAGATGGATAAATGATAGATAGATGATGGATGGGTGGACAGACAGAATAGATAGATGATGGATGGGTGGATGGACAGATAATCTGTCCTTGCTCTGTTCTGTGGGGTATAAAACAGCTCAGATCCAGGTGCCCTTTGATCTGCATCCTTACTAGTCTCCTATGTTGATATGCTTTTTGTCCAAGCTTCAGGGCTTCTTCAGGGTAAATGACTTGGTTACTGTGTTTTATCATAACTGTGGTCAAATATCTGAGAAAATAACTTTCGGAAGGAAGGATCTATTGTGACCCCAGGTTTCAGCCCATCACTGTGGTGAGGGCATGGCGGAGCACAGCAGCCCACCAGAGCATCCAGGAAGCAGAGAGGGAGATGATACGTACTACAGACTTTCTCCTTTTCCTTCTTGTTTCATTTGACCAAAGCCTGTGCGACGGTGCCACCCACATGGGCAGCAGCTCTTCTCTGCTTAGTTAACTCTCTTTGGAAAGGCCCTCCCAGTCACGCAAAAGATATGCAGTACTGTTCTAGGTACTTCACAGTCTAGTCAGACTCACAGTCAAGCTTAGCCATCAGAGTTTCCTTCCCAAGCTTGACCCAGGACCAGCCTCAAAAGGTGAAGCATTGCTGTTTATCTCTATGTTACTCTGGAAAGGAGCACATTCCATTCGTGGAACCCAAACCTCTAAGTCTTTTAGCAAGCTTGGAGGTGCATTCCCTCCTCCCTTTGAGGTGAGCTGTTTAGCCTAGTTCCTCATGGCTTCTTCCACCTCCCCCAGCATTTTATCTTCCTTTAAGTCTGTCACCCATAATCTCTTCTCAGAGGATTTGGAAGCAATATTAGCTTTCCTTTCCTGAAGGTAAAGGTGTGGATAAAACATGTTAAAATTAGCACCCCTACCCCAGCTGCCCAGGGCTGGAGTGATGGCTCAGCAATTAAGAGCACTGGCTGCTCTGCAGAGGATCGAGGTTCAATTCCCAGTACCCGTATGATGGCTAACACTCATCCATAACTCCAGTTCCAGGGGATCCAACACCCTTTTCTGACCTCTACAGGCTCTGTATGACATGGGTGCATTTACATGCATGCAGGTAATACACTCATACACATAAAGTAAAAATAATAAGCAAAATATTAAAAAACTAATCTCCCCCATTGTGCTGGATAGCTTTAGTGTCAATTTGACATACCTGGGTTGAGGGAACCTCAACTGGGGAATTTCCTCCATAGGACTGGCCTGTGGGGCATCTACTTGATTGTTGAGTGATGTGGGAGGGCCCAGCCCACTGTGGGTGGTGCCACCCCTGGGCCAGTGGGCCTGTGTTTGCATAAGAAAGCAAGCTACTAAAGGGCCAGGGGAGCAAGCCAGTAAGCAGCAGTCCTCCATGGCCTGTGCTCCAGCTTCTGCCTCCCTGTTCCTGCCCTGAGTTCGTACCTTGGACTCCTGGATGACTGTGACCTGGGAGATGTAAGATAAAATAAACCCTGTCCTCCCCAAGTTCGTATTGGTCAGAGTATTTTGTCACATAAATGGAGAAACAAACTAGAAGACCCTTCCCACCCACTCCCGTTCATTGACTAACTTTATTTTAGTAGTCTAGGGAAGGTTCTAAGGACAAAGTTTGGGGAAATCCAGAGAATCATAGAACACTGATATTCATAAGATAAGACAGACCTTCCAACTAGTTCATTTTATTCTTTCTGCCCTGCTCTTGAATAAGAGCTCACAGAAATCAGCTTCTCGGGCCCAGGGAGGGCTATGCAAGGACCTTAAGTCTGTGCTACTACCCCTCAGAGAACACAGGCAGCCTTGACAGGCCCTAAGCAGCAGGGGTGAATATAAACACTCACCCTTAATAGTGGCAATGAATCTTCTCACTTATTACACTCTTTTCTCACCAGGGGGAAAAAAAACAATGCTTTTTCAAATAGTGTGAATGTTAAATATTGAATGTTTGCCGAAGTTGATGTTGTCAGGCAATCTTATCGATTCTATCTTAAAGACAACATGCCTAGGCATGAGACCCTGTCTTTGAAAACTAAGAAAGTAAATGTATAAAGATAATATTTATCATTGAAATTTCTCTGATAAAAATGAGAATCACTTTGGTTTGAAGGGTTGCAGGATATCTTTTATTGACATATTAGAAACATCTAAGTGGTTTCATTACATGAACTTTGATACAGTTTACACATATCCTCTGCTTGAGACTAGGACAGAGCACTGCAGAGAACCATGTCAGGCTTCACAGGCTACATCTGAAGCACCAACACACATAGAAGAGGAAGGTCAGACACAACCTGCATATGCAAGTTACCATTTGCTGACGAAGTTCTAAGAGAATTAACAGTAGTTTGTGTCTTTAAAAAACAAAGGCTTTGTAATGTCTAGAAATTAAACCAAAGTTCTAGACTTTAAACTTTAGGCTCACTTTCTAAATTATATTTTAACAAACAACCCAGAGACTCTTAAGTGGATAGGTTATTGAAACGGTATTTTGCAACTAACTTATAGAGTTTCCAAGGAGAATGGCTAACCCCTAACTAGAAAGCATGTGTAAATCTAAAATATGCTTTGGAAAAGCTTTTCTGTGAAGTTTATTGACATGGACAAAATTACTGATTTATACATGACCTGTGATACAGTATTTTGGCCACTGCACTGGCTCAGAACAGTCTAACTCAGCTAATGAATCATCAGGAAGTAATGTGATAAGATGCTGTCTTGATGACTGTCTAGAGAAAGGCCGATGAAATGCCATAACTGGCTGACACAGCATGGAAATACCTCATATTATGCATTTGTGCAATAGGACCAGCTAGTCTGAATGAGCAATTTACCATGTTTGCTGTTTCACCTAAGCTAATTACTATGAATGTATCACACAGTCACTACTTAGGATAAATTAGGTTCCAATCTTAGCTAAAGTCTTAAGAAAATGTTCTTGGGCAGTGTCTTGCTATCCCCATAGTTAGATACTACTAACAGAGGTTAGTTCCAGTTGGCACTAATAACCACTGAAAACACATTTAAAATGTGCGGTCGTGGTGGTATGTGTTGAGTGTTTAGTAACATGCTAAAAGCAGTAGTGGTCTGCATTACTCTCTCTTTAATGCACTGAAAGTTTTTTCTTTGCCTGTGACCATGCCTACTTGGTTAGAATTTCTAACCATTAAACAGTTCTGAAAAGCATATGAGTTGTCCACACTAAACCAAGTTCATAAGCCCTAGATTTTCACTACTTTATGTGCTTTTCTTATAATTTTCTTCCTTCCCTACAAAGTACAAGGCCCTTAGTACTCCTGTGTATGTACATTTGCTAAGAGTCCCAAGGGCTACACCTCCAACTTGCTTTGTGGTTCTTGGGGTATTTCTACCATGTTCACAGTAAGTGTTTGTAAGAGCAATGCTGTCTCCAAGAGACATCTAGCCATGATGAGAGTGTTTTCGGTTTGTCATAATTTGGGGGCCAGAGTCTTTAAGTGAGTAGGAATCAGAGATGCTGCTATTCTTCCCACAATATATCCCCACACAGCAAACAATTATCAGCCCCAAGTACCAATAGAACTGAGGCTCAGTAGGCACTTATCTTGAAGGAATCATCTTTTAAATGAGCATTTTGTTTTGTTATAACTAGCACTTTTGTTTAGAATGTTTAAATTAACTTCATCTGTCCTTATAGAAATGGTATAACATATAGGGCTTATGTAGCAACTTTTAATGCTCTAAATTTTTAGGAGGTTTTCAAGGTCTGAAGAAATAAATTGATCAGCTACCTGTTGTCTAATGAGTTGTACCTGTGCCAAGCACAAGATTAGACATTTTCATATGCTCTGTTGTTTAACCACCACCACAGCTTCATAAGCATTACTAACCCATATCACAGGTGATAGAACGGAGGCTCAGAATAGTGCCACTACTTTCCCCAGGCCAAACACTTGGTAAGTGAAAAGGATGGGGTGCAGACCCAAAGCCTTGATTTGTCCTTTACATGATGTTATCCATGGGGACCACTGAGCTTCTTACCATAGAACAAATGCACACGAGCAGCAGGAGAGGACAAATAAATGAGGATAAAGCAGGAATCTCATCTAAAATGTGCTATGTCTCTTCTGTGAGTTTGTTCACACCTTAAAAAGATTTTAGAGGTTCTTTCTATAAATCCTCTAAGGCCTAGAAAGTTCAGGTAAAGAAAAAAATTCCCTCAAATTATTCAGAGCATTCAAAAAGAAATGATGGTTTGCACCCCATAACATTTTCAAAACATTAAACAATTGAAATGCTGACCACTGCTTCTGTCTGGAGAGCTATCTTACTGTATTGTTTAAATCTGTGCACATTCTATGGTCATGTATCACTGTGCTTTCAGTAAATCTAATCAATTTGTCTTAAACATTTCTTGTGGGTCTGTTATGCCAACTGTGTCATGTTTGAATTCAACTTAGTTAACTATGTGGGGGATCTGGGGGGTTTGTGCATCTCCATAAGGCTTCAACATGGAGCCTGTGTTAATGTCAGGAAAGTTTCATTTCTGGAGCAAGATTCATTTCTGAGTGGCCAACTACCATGGCATGTCAGGGTGGACCCATATAGATGTGGTATTTGGGGACTTGGAGCCTGTCCAAATTATTATGTGTTCAGAACATAATGGTGGAGAGCCAAATGATCCTTACCACTCTTGACAATGCTCACCGTACAGTGAGCGGTGGGAGTCGTGCCAGAGCTGCTTCTATGAGGAAGCACTTTGCTTCTCCTTCATTGTTTAGAACCCATATGTCCAGATATAGTCATTTGGGGAGGTTTTTGAGCCTTTTACATTCCAGAAAATGTAAAAGCCTCATTTTCTTTTTAGGCACTTTATAGACTACAAATGACATACTCCAAATACAATATAGTAAATTTCTTGCTTGCCTGCCAGAAAATACAAACCATTACACTTGCTGTGTTACCTTCAAACTACAAAGGTGTTCGTCCTTTGGAAAATTTTTTCTTCTTGTAACTTCATCTCCAAAACCCACTATCCTGAGCTGCTCTTTTTAAGTAGGCCTAGAAAATAAAAACAGAAAGAATAACAACAAAAACAAGGATTATATCAGAAGCTGCACTCCAAAACAGTCGTTGGGTTTGTTTCAGAAGTGAAGCAGAGCCCTGTCCCCGTGTTTTCTGATATTGTCACATCCCAGCTCTAAGGAATGATCGGAATAAAGAGAGGCTGTGACACTGTGTTGGACTACATTTTGGTTCTTTCCACATTGTGTAATCTATATAAGGGTGGGAAACCAGTTCTAAAAGGTTTTAGGTTATGATTTCTTCAAAGTCAGACAGCTGCTTCATCTGTTCAATCTGCATAGAATGCCTTCGAAGGAGTTTCTTTTTACTTCTCAAATCAACTCTCTTTGGTGAACTTGGAGCAACAGGAACCATAGATTTTAAGCCACTAGTAAGTGGGGAAGATGGTTTGCTGCTGGATCTAATATCTGGGATAGGTGGATTTAGATTCACATTTAAAGGTGGAAGAAAGCCAGGCCGCGTGTGAGCAATGCGATCTAGTAACAGAGTTCCAGAACCTCTTCTTTCTAGAAGATGAGGTGGCCTGCGGCGCACTGAGCTGGGGGATGTGCTGGGCACAGTATCCAGGGACTCCCGAGAGCCATGGAAAAGGGGTAAGTGGGAGCTATTGAGCTTCTTTCTGTCTAAGGGTCCTTTGCCAGACTCAAGGGACATGGAGTTGGGTGAATCAGCCCCTGGCTGTAAGTCTAAGTCATAAAGATCATTTTCCAGCCTTTTGAGGGATGCTGACTCTTTAAGAGCTGAAGGGCCTGGTAGGCACATCCCATTCTTCTCTTGGTCAACAGGAAGTGTTCCTCTCCTGGCCAGACGTGGGTGGGGGGCCTGGCCTTTCTCATAAGCTACTTTCCAGGAAGCTGGTGCAGAAGCCTGAGCCTTCAGAACTTGCTCTGGAACTGTGGGGAAGAGTGTGGGATCTTTACTGTCAATGCTGTTGGCTCTAGAGAGGGGCCCTCTTTTAGGGAATGACATGTCATTGATACTTCTGATGACTTCATTGTCTGTGCTGGTGCCATGGGTTTCATCCTGATGTATGGAAGCTGCCAACACAGAGGGTGCGATCAAACCCCAAGGTTCAGACTGGAGCCTCTTCAGTTGGGGCAAACGGGCCCTCTTGAGGTTAGACATTTTCCTGTTGGGTGAGCCTGAGTCATTAAGGACCTTAGAAGTATTACAACCACTTTGGTGTCCTGTTTGGAGGCTAAAGAAGTCATCATCCTTTTCACTGGGTAGAGAACCCAGGCCTGGAGCCTTCAGTTCAATGTCAGAAGGAGATGCACACAGTGGAGGAGACTGTCTGTCTTCTACTTTGGGTGAAGGAGGTACATTGAGATACTGCTTGGTGGTTTTGGTGCCTGAAGATGATTTGTCTGTTGTTATAATAATCACTTCCTTCCCTTTGGCTTTACAGGCATCAAGGAGATGTTTCAGTGCATCTTTGTCATCTGCATTTATTGCATAAACCAGAGCCGAAGCCCCAGTGCGATCCTCCAGGCTGGGGTCTGCTCCATTCTCTAGCAATAAGGAGACCACCTCTCCTCCAGCTCTTCTGATGCATGCGTGGATGAGTGCAGTCTTGCCAGACTTATCCTGGATATTGGGGTCTGCCCTATTGTCCAACAGGTACTTCACCATCTTAGATTTGCTGATGCTTTGCTGGTCCACATGTTTGGTAATGCATGCCACCATGAGAGCTGTTTCACCTTTGTCGTTGCTTTCATTGATGTAAGCTCCCCCTTCCAGGAGCAGTCTAGTCAGCCGGAGCCTCCCCAGCCACACAGCCTTTAAAAGGGAGTTTCCATCAGTCCTCAACTCGGTGTCGTCATCCATCATCGTGGCTGCAGCTTAGGTGCTCTGAGCCACCGGGACAGTCAAACCTAGCAAGGGAAGAGAGGGGAATGCGTTATATAGTTTACCACTAATCTATGCAGCATGGTTGTTACAGTCATGCCCTAGCCTGATTCCTAACGGTGTTGCCTGAACTAAGTTATCTAACACCTATGAGTGAGTTTCTTCATCTA
Organism: Nannospalax galili; assembly: GCF_000622305.1. Classification (NCBI taxonomy): domain Eukaryota; kingdom Metazoa; phylum Chordata; class Mammalia; order Rodentia; family Spalacidae; genus Nannospalax; species Nannospalax galili. The sequence continues at coordinate 637,705 of NW_008359594.1, forward strand.
TAATGGAGGTCATGGAGACAATAATAACCTACCTCCTAAGGTTATTCTGAAGATGGCTTGAGATAGCCTATGAGACAATTGATCATATGAAAAGCACAATGTAAAAGCACACAGTAACTATTTTTAAAACGCAAGATATCCATATTGTGCTGATTGCTCAGCACTCAACACAAATACAGAAATCTAAGTCAGCTCTTTAAGAAAATAAACATTCTTGTCTATCTTTTTTTCACTGCTGAATCCTTAGCACTTAGCAGTGATTTACACATAATGAGTAGGTTGCTTCACAAATAATCGTTAAATGCATTGTTATTATCGATGTGCATCAAAAAGCTACTAGAAAATACACCAAAATGGTAATCCTTCTTCTAGGTAATAAGATTGGGGGTGGGGGCGCTCCATGTTTTCTTTCTGTTGTGTTCCTAAAATAAATTTGTTCCACGATGATCCTGTGCGCTCTAGTCCTCACTTTTCCAGCAGATGTCAGAATTCTCTTTTCCCTCATTCAGAATAGTTTCTACAGTGCCATGCTAAATTATTCCCTCTAGACAAACTGATATGTGGCAGAGGATAGAGAAGAGCATCACATTTCTGCTCATAAATATTAAGAAATAAAGTTCAAACCAAAGCTTCTTCCACCACAAATTAATTTTCACTGTGCTTTGTTCTCCCTGTGTGAGTTATCAAGACCATGGACTCAGAACCTCCATATTATGTACCTGAGACACCTTTCACAAATAAGGAATAATGGGCAGCCTGGCACGGATGCCCTGGTCATCCTATGGGTATCGATCACATTGAATCATGTCTCTGTCAGAACATCCTCTCCACATGGACATCCTGACCATCCAGCTCTCACTGAGATGATAGCCTGTGGCTTCCTCGTTATGGAATCCACGTCAGTCTTTCTCTTACTTCACTACCCAGAACAATTACTTCTCAGTTTATGTTTCACTGTGGAATTGGAAGTCAAAAACTTTTCTTGGTTGAAGTTGAGAGATGGATATCTATCCTTTTTAAAAACTTTAATACACAATAGATATCTGCTATTAAAAAGAAAACCAGGACCTGGGAAATAGCTTTGTCTATAAATTTCTTGTCATGCAAGCTTTAGGACCCAAGTTAGGACCCAGAATCCATGTGAAAAACTGGGCATGGTGGAGCACCCTTGCAATGCCAAAGATGGAAAAGCAGAAGCAGAAGGCCCTCTGGGGCTTGCAGGCCAACCAGCCTAGCCTAATTGTGATCCCTAGATCCCAGATAGAGAGGCTTTTCTGAATGAAAGAAAGAAAGAAAGAAAGAAAGAAAGAAAGAAAGAAAGAAAGAAAGAAAGAAAGAAAGAAAGAAAGGAGAAAGAAAGAAAGAGAGAGAGAAAGAGAGAAAGAAAGAGGGGAAGGGAGGGAAGGAGGGAGGGAAGGAGGGAAGGAGGGAGGGAAGGAGGGAGGGGAAAGGAAAAGAAAAGAAGAAAGAAGGGAAGAAAAAGGAAGGAAAAGGAAAACTGAATGGTTCCTGAGGAACAACACCCAAAGAGGACCTGTGGACCCACACACATGAACCTGTACACACACCTGCACAAACACACATACACGTGTTTTAAAAAACTACCACACTTCAGTGCCTAAAGAAGAAAAGGTCTCATTCATCCCCTCCCCTTGAAGCACTCTCCTTCTTCAGTAACAGTGATAACAGTCTAGTCTGTGTCTTTCTGCTTCAGACCATTTTCCACTTCAAATGTACTGTGCTGAGCCTAATCTTGCTGCAGTTGTGTTTATGTGTTTCTACTAGATTTTCTGCAAAATTGCTATCACCTGAGGACACTGCATGTTATTTAGTATATTGACATGTCTCTGTTTATGTCTTTCTATCTCATTCTTCATTTCTCCTTTAATCGCCTATTGATCTTCTACCTCTGTGTGTATGCGTGTGTATGAAAGAGAAGGAAAGTCTCTCTCTCTCTCTCTCTCTCTCTCTCTCTCTCTCTCTCTCTATTGTAATAATCTCCTCACTGGTCTTACATACAGTGGTTGCATTAAGTCTTATATGGATTAATAAGCTTCCCACTCTTTAAACACTGGAGTGCTAAAGCAGAATTTCCAAAGACTGACTAACTGAAAGAGGAGGTCTGGTGAAATGTGTTTCTTTTATTCCCTGAAGGATAATCCCCTGATCCCAACTCACCTTCCAGAATCATCCCCTGAAATGCAAGCTGTTGTCACATTCTGCCTACCTTAAAATGTCAGTATTTTTTAAATGCACCACTCCCCCCCCCTCTTGGCACTGTTGATGTTTCTAACTATAAGGACTCCCTGCTCTTCTTTGATTATTCATCATCCTCCAAACATCAGCTCAAATGTTACTTCCTTTGTAATCAAGAGGAAAATAAACCAAGATCCAAAAGGGAAATTTGAGTAAAATTACAATGATTCATATCCAGGTTATATAAAGAATTCCTACAAGTCACCTCCTCCAAAATAGGATATATAAGTGACCATTAAGCACAGAAAAGGTACTCAGCCTTGCGTGCAATCAAGGAAAATTAAAGCACAATCAGATGCCACTACACTCTCTCCAGCATAGCTAACAGTAGACAGAAGGGCAATCACAAAGATGCAAGAAGTTCGAAAGCATCAGGAAAGCCTGTTGGGGGTACACTCAACTAAAGCCTACACTTTGACCCAGTTATTCCATGTCTAGGTTGATACCTATGGTAGATTGTGAATCATGGCCACAATATCCTCCCATCTGGTATGTCTAGAAGGAGTTGGCAAATAAAATGGGGAAAATAATCTTGTGCATTTTTTTTAGCAAAGCCTTCATAGGCTTTGCATTGTCCAAGTTGCTGTCTTGGAACCAAGCTGCTTTGTGAGGAAGACTGGGATATCCCATCACAAAGGACATGTGGAGCTTCAACTAGCTGACTCAGTGTGAGTAAGACCATTTCATCTGTCTAGCCTCAACCAACCCCAAGATGACCGTACTGAGTAAACCCACCACAAAGTGGAGAGTTAGAGATATCTCTCTCTCTCTCTCTCTCTCTCTCTCTCTCTCTCTCTTTCTCTTAGATTTTGTGGCCTTTGGAGTCCAATCAAACACACACTAGAAGTCTTTATGTTAATTAGCATGTTTCCATCTCTGATGGCTTAAGTTAATTTCTGTTACTTATAATCAAGTTCTGACTAAAATATCAGTGTTACTTGCTCATTCATTCACCTACTTGTCATCAAATATACATTGTCTATGTACTTATACTAGACATGAAAACAAAAAGATGAATGGGTTGCAGGTATTTACAGTCCAAGAGGAGGGTAAATGTATGTTTTAATAATAAATATCTGTGGTACGCTTACCCTGTACCAGGCAATGTGCTAAGCACTCTATATGCATTATTACTTAATCCTTCCAACAATACTATGACACAGATAATAGTACTAGCCCTTTATTATTATGTTTTAAACTGGGTATCAGGGTGATAAAACCACTTACCCCAAATCATCTAGGTGTTAGGTTGTAGAGTTAGAATTCAAATCCAATAGTCTCACCTCAACGTCCATATACTTAGCCTCTAAGTAAAATAATAATTGTATTTTGATGTAGTAAGTCCCAGAATAAAAGTGAAGCATACAGCAGGGAGATGATGAGAGTCTTAAGGAGCTAACGGTGCAGATTAGGAAAGGACTCATAATGAGCAGATGATGAGGGTAGCCCTTGAGAAAAATGAATGATAGTTTCTTGACCCAAGAGACAGAAAGTATCATACCTGGGGTAGCTATGCATTATAAGACCAATGGTAGCATAGCACAGACATTTAAAGAACTTTGTAGTGTAGAGTCAAGGTGTCAGGGGGCAGAGCCACTGGAAGAGTAAGCTAACTGGTGAAAGAGGCAGAGTTCTTTATAGTGCTGCCCTAAAGGTTGGAAGTATTATGTGGAAATGGGCAAACAGTGAAGAGCCTCATGGGAAAGGATGACATAATCATTGGCCAGAGGGTGGGAATGGATTGAGAGAGCCTGGGAGGCTGTATGAAGAGGATTGAAACTGCCACAATACAGAAGCTAAGGGAGAATCAAGATGGAGAGAAGTAGGTCTGCAGGGCACAAATGAACAGTGGTCCTTTCAATGTGAGTATCAACCAAAACCTAATTACCTTTCATTTGAGATTCACCTTCTATTGTGCATCATAGATAGTAAATGCTAGGAACACTTAATACTGGAATTAGATGCCTTAATTAGGGTCTCGAAGCCCTTGCACCCCTCACTGTTGCTGACACGTCTTGAGAATTTTGAAATCCTATCACTTTGGCTGCTCTAGACATCATGATTTTATATTTAAAACATAACCCTAGGGCTGGGAAAATGGTTCCATCAGTAAAGTGTTGCTTTGCGAGTGTAAGGGCCTGAGTTGGATCCCCAGAATCCATGTGAAAAAGCCAGGTGTGGTGGAATGCACTTATAATTCCAGCACTGGAGAGACAGAGACAGGACGATCCCTGGGGCTTGCTGTCCAACCAGCCTAGCTTACTTGATAAGCTCCAGGTCAGTGCTTAAAAAAATAGAAGATGAAAAATAAATATAATCCCAAAGTACTTAATTTTCACGTGTTTCAGAATCAAAGTAGACTGGGAAGTGAGCAGTATCTCCCTGGCTCTTTTCTTACCATGCTCTTCACACACACCCCCCTTTTGCCTCTCATGGCTCCTCGAGATTTTAACGTAGCTAGAGAGGTGACTCAGAGGTTAAGAGTGGTCACTGCTCTTCCAGAGGACCTGAGTTGGTTCCCAGCACCCACATTAACTGCCTATAATTCCAGCTCCAGGGGATCTGACCCATTCTTTTGGTCTCTGTGGGCACTCACTCATTCCTTCACATGCACATATAATATAAAATAAGTAAATTTTTTAATCTAGAGATTTAAACTTATTCCTACTACCACATAATAATATAAGTAAAGTTTTTTTAATTTAGAGATTTAAACCTATTCCTACTACCACAATGAATAATATGACTTCTGATGGCGCAGGGGCTTCAAAACAAATGCTGAAGACTGAATACCACCTGTATCCAAAATTAAATTATGCCTCCTCTAACAGTGGTAGAAGGGCATGTACTATCTGTGTCCTGAAGTCCTTCAACTATTTTATTGTTTACCAAACAAAGAAAATCTTACACCCTTTTTAAGCTCAGAGTCCATCATCATTTAGAAACAAGAAGTTATAAAAAGAGGGATATTGAGCCTTTTTCTCTTAGAATACAGACTCTTTTGTTCCCACACCTTCCCAGGTCTTTGGCCTGAGTAGCTGCAGACTGAATCCACAAATTAAAGGCCTGAGAACCATGTGGCCCAAAGTTGTGGATTGAGTGCATTTTAATCATTTTATTTGTGTGTGTTGACATGGATTAGTCACTGTTCAGTCTGAAAAGCCCCACCATTCTCTGTAGCCTTACGACTGGCCTGATTCATACACTGTAGTTATCTGTCTGCTATATAGGGACAGGGGTTTGCTTATAAAAGCAAAATGCATGAAATTTAAGTCATGATGTCATAGTTCTGCCCTTTCTGTCACTTGTCACTTTTGGCTGCTGACCTCTTCAAAAGTGTCAGAAGGCTCAAATAAACCAATGTGTGCAGAAGCTTTTGGGGTAAACTTTAAGGTAAACCGTTCGTTAAGTGAGCCATTATAAATTGTGTAACTAACAATTACTTCAGTAAAGATGTAACGTCATTCACTTACCCCTTTCTTCAGTTGCAGGTACAACAAATTTCCAGTTATCATCCCTCATTCAGGACACTAGCACGCTTTCCAGTCATCTGAAAGATGGCATTATGCAAAAGAGAAAGATCTACAGACTTGTGAATACCTTCAAAATCATTTATGCCTCACTCAAAAGACTCAGATGTATACTTTATTATTCTTAATGACCCAGAAAAAGTTTCTAGGACTTTTAAATATACAAATTTTTTACCTTTTTATTTCTGGCTATAGTTTCATCCTGTGTTCCTTTACTTCCTACTCTGGTATATAAGCCTGACATCTTGAGAATCTTTATAGATTGCTTTAAATTCTTTGAGAAATGAAATAGAATATAATGTGCATTTTAAGTTGATCAAAAAGTAGTTTTGAAATCATTCCTGTCACATATTTATACTGTTTGTCTAAATATTTAATTGCTGTGGTCCAAGCTCCTAAGGGAGTACCATGGCAAGACAGAGATGCAAGACATCGGCTCTAATCTCAACTCTGGTACCAGGTAGGTGCCTGAGGAATTTGGGACAAGTGTCCTTTTTCAAAATGAGTAGAATAGCCTAAAACCCTGCCTACTTTATGGTGTTGTTATAAGGACCAAATGATAGGAAATGTGGAAATGTCTTATATGAAGTTCTATTTCTTTTTAAATCTAAAGGATTATTACACTGAGTTAGGCTTATCTAATCTTCCTTCCAAGGAGCTCTGCCATGCTCTGAACGCAGGCCCTCAGTGTAACAGTACTGTTTATTACTGCCTTCTAGCTCTTTCAACTACCTTCTCCCTCCTTGTTAGCTTCCCAACAACAATCTGAGTTTGCTGAGTGTTTTTACACACACACACACACACACATACACACACACACACACGGGGGGGGGCGGTCAGGGGTAATACGGGATCCTCTTTTATTTTATGTGTATGAATGTATTGCCTGTATGTATGTAGTGTACCCACACTATGCAGTGCCCATGGAGGACAGAAGAGGGTGTTGGATCCCCTAGAACTGGAGTTACAGACAATTGTTAGCTGCAGTGTGGGTGCTGGGATTCGAACCTGGGTCTTCTGCAAGAAGAAGTGTGCTTAACTGCTGCGCCATCTCTCCAGCCCCTACAGGATCTTCTTGATAACCCCAATTTCTCCCATAGAAGCATTATCATCCTAATTTTATAGGCACAAATTTTTTTTTTGAGACAAGATCTCGTGTATCCCAGCGTGGCCTCAAACTCACTATGGAATGGAGGATGACTTTGAACTTAGGACCCTCCTGCCCTCACCACCTTCTTGAGTACTCAGATAACAGGTGTGTTTCCAATATGCCTGGTTTTACCGGTGCTGAGGATCTTATCCAGCCTTCAAGCACGCTAGACAAACATTCCAACAACTGAGCTACAGCGGCAGACACAGATCTTTAAGTTCAGGCGGGGTAGTACTTTTGCCCATAGGCATAGTGCTACAGCTGTCATCCAGTTGTGTACTTCTGACTCCAAGTTCAGAGCTATCTCACAGATGGAATTCTGCTCAAGGGTATCATCCCACTTCTGCAGGCTGAGGTGGAGCTTAAGGATTCAGTCCCAACAGTTGCTGGTCGCATAAACTTAGCAAGTTTCTCTGTCTCTCTTGTATCAGTTCTTTCATCTGGAAAATGGGGATAATAGCATACAAATAGTACTCTCTTGGTGTATAAAATTAAATAACCCATATAGAGCATTTGGTACAGGGTGTTGGCACATGGTAAGTGCTTTATAAATGGTTAAGTGTTTGAAGAAGTTTGGACACACCCTCCAAAACCAAAGAAGCCACTAGGTTCAGCTGCAGCATTCGTGGAAGCCTAGGAGGATCTTTACACTCCGCCTCTTCCTTTTGCAGTCATGGGAAGCAGTTAGAAGCAGATCAAAAACTAAGCTCCTCGTTTGTCTTTGCAATTCTAGAGCTCTGTCTGGCAGAACTGAGGGAGTCCAGTCGCCACCCACCACAGGTAGTGGTGGCCTGAGTGCTGAGGGCTCTTTCTGAGCTGCGGGGACAGGCGAGCTCTATCCGAGGTGCTGAAACCGGGGGTGGGGCCGCGCCTGCAGGATGTGTGGGCGTCTGCGGCTGCCAGTGTCAGTCTCAGCACCTTCCAGAAAGAAGGCCAAGTGTGGGGGGCGGGGGATCAAGTGAAGCCAGAGTGGCAAGTGCTTCTCCCACCATTTCTCAGAAATCCTCAGATACATGCCCTTTACAATGTTGTGAACGTTTCCAAGATCATACCTTCTCATGGCCCACGCCTTGCAGGGTTATGCAAAAATTTAAGACTTTGCTCCTGTGAAAACGGAGACGCCTAACCCATCTCGAATCTGTAACCATTTCCTACAAAAATTCCAAGCTCCTACGCATCTCATCCCCACGCGTTAATGCAAAGAAAAAAATATTTTTAAATTAAATCCGCCTTGCTTTCCAGTCTCCCACAGTTTCCTGTGATAAAAGCGGGCAATCTACCAGCCCCGCCTCCTGCCTTGGCTACACAGCACTGACTTACTTCTGGGGAGCTTAAGGTCCCGCATAGGTGACCAGTGGAAAGCCCTTGAGGTTCACTTACCTGGTGGGATGCTAACGGAGCCAGGCCGACTCGGTCCAGGTCGTTAGGTCCACAGCATGGTCAGAGGCGCCCAGCACCTCAGCTGGTGGCTCGGGGTTGGCTGCTGGTCGGCTCTGCCAGGCTGCACCGGGGCCACAAGCTGAGCTCGCCCAGTCCGCTGCTGTGTGACTTGCTCAGAACTTCTTCAGGGTCCATAAATGAAACCTCTGCGTCAATCCTTCTAGTCACTCCCTACTCTTCCAAGTTGCGGTGGGAACGGGTTTTGGTGGGGTTTTTTTTAAGAGAAAGAAGCTTGAGAGAAACAGGAGAATCCCTCCCCAGCTTCCAGCTGCTGGTTTGCAGGGCTCCTGCGCAGCCCAGTCCTGCAGCTTGGTCTTTGGCTGGCTCTCCTGGCTGAGGAGGCACTACTGCCCGCTGCCGCCTGGGAAAGGCTCTCCAGCTGAGAACAGAGAGGGCTGTGTGGGTGGGTGTGAGCGAGGAAGCAGGAAGGAGGGGGCCGCGGGAGCAGGGAAGTGCCTACCTGCAGCTGTGGGCAGAGGTGTCGCCACCCCACCCCCTGGTCCTTATCTCTGGGAGGTAGGGATCAGGCTTTTTCATGGACTTTTCCTGAGCCCTGGAGCCGCAGGCGGCTAGCGCAGATTGCACTCACAGCCGGTGGGGTCCAAAGAAAAAGAAAGACCTTTCCCAAATCCGGCATGAGGAGGAATTCGAACTCCTGTCTACTTTGTTCTTTCCGTGGCTCTGCCTGCCTCGGATTTCCTTCATGAACTGCTTAGAGTTTCAGGATGAACTTCCAGAGTGTGAAGAAAAGAAGAGAAGAGCTAGGGTGCATTCCCTAAAATTTAGCGGTGATCTGGTTGTTAAAGGTGATGGTTTGGGCACGCATACTTCTGGCTTACATTACCTCTGTCCTTTAGCCCACCTCCTTTTAAAAAATATTTTATTAGTGAGTTCCAGGACAGCTGGGGCTACAAGGAGACCCTGTCTCAAAAAGACAAAAAATATATATTTTATTTTATTATTTTTATTTTGTGTGTTATGAGTGTAATGGGAGTAAGAAGGAGGTGGGCTGTATGGGGTGCACTCACATACAGCCCACCTCCTTATTCCCATCACTGCCCGTGGAGTCATCCAATGATTTTTGCTGTCGTGTAACAAAATTATCCCATGGCTGCTGTGCAGAGCTCTATATTTAGGAAGGGGGTGCCTCCTTCCGCCCAGCCCTGTAGAACCCTTCTCCCACTAGTCAGCTACCCAGAGGTATGCTGCATTTTCAGCTAAAAATATAAGCACACATAGCTTTTATTTATCCTATCAAAAAATGTCCTACTTCTCAAGTCAACTTTAGTCACATATATATGTGTGTGTGTATATATATACACACATATATATGTATCCCTTGAAAATTATCCATCTCTCTTTTCAAATGTGTCAGCACCAAGTTGCCAGCAGCGCTGACTTACCATTTTAATCTTCCCTGATGTCATTCTGAGGAGACCCTCTTTGCATTACTAATAGTCCATCAGTGTTTTCTATGATCTGTTTATTTTTAACCAAACTCACTAGAGGGCTATCAATTTTACTTCTCTTTTAAAAGTATAAGTATCATTTCCTACTGTGCCTTTATCACTCAGTGTTTCCATAACATCTCACACGGAATTGTAATGATGGGTGGTGCTGTTCACGGAGTTTCCCCTGCAAAGCACTTCCCATCTTGCTAAGTGAGGCTTCCTCCCCCAGAATCTCATCAATGTTTCTCTAAATGTTTTAATGGGCATAGCTATTACATTATGCAAAAGAGTAAGGTAAAAACTGGACAGAGGTGAGAAGCCAACTGTCCCAAGAACAGACCAAGGTGAGAACACCTATTCTGAAAACTCCATTCTGTTCACTGATTTGAAATACCATCCCTCATTGTACTGTGTTACATTCTCCAAACTGTATTTGACTATGTCTGTTCTTTTATACAATCATACTGCTGGATTCAAGATATTTACTTTTGATGGCTTTTTCCCATTTGTATTAATCTCTCTCTCTCTCTCTCTCTCTCTCTCTCTCTCTCTCTCTCTCTGTCTCCTTCCCTCTCTTTGTCTGGCTCTCTGGTGGCAGTACATCTGGTTTCTCCTTCAGGATATTTAAATGAACATGGTTATCCATTCATTGAAAGTTCCCAGAACACCCTAAGGAAATTATCAGGGCTTGTGGATTTTAAAAGAAGAGATCCTTGACTGCCTTTACAAAAGCACTGATGACTGCTGGAGTGTTCACTTTTTCCTCTCATTGAAGCAACCTAAGTAGTGTTATATTTGCCTGAAAGAAAAGACCATTTCTTTTATATTATAAATTACAGTTTTCCAACTGTCCTCTTACAATTACTCATCTTAGAAATGGATTTTGTGTCCTGTTTTCATCACTAATGTCATGTTCCTACCCATTACTTTTGATACTTAAGTAATCTAGTGTTATTTTGCTATAGTTGAATTCTGTGACTTCTATAATTTCCATTTTGTAGCCTACTTATATACCATTTCAAAATATTTAGTGAGCATTTCCCTAATATTCGTTGAAGAAAAATTACATTTTGTTTTATGTACAAATAATACAAGTACCCCTGCAAAGTTCATCGTACATTAGCACCCTTCTTGTTTGTGCTTTGCACTACAAGGCAGTATATTCTGTTAGTTAAGAGCACACATGGTGGAAATAAACTGCTTATATTTGAATCCCAAATCTCTGCTTTATCAACCAGGAGATCTCTGCTGAAACAAACACAGTCTGTTTATGCTCCAGTTTCCCATTGTATAAAATAAGGTTAACAGGCCGGGCGTGGTGGCACCACCTTTAATCCCAGTACTCGGGAGGCAGAGGCAGGCAGATCTCTGTGAGTTCAAGGCCAGCCTGGTCTATATAGTGAATTCCAGGACAGCTGGGGCTACAGGGAGACCCTGTCTCAAAAAAGACCAAATAATAATAATAATAATAATAATAATAATGTTAACAGTAGTGTTCACTTCATAGCACTGGGGTGGAAGTGACTGAATTAACACATTTAAAATGTTTTGTACAATTTGTGATGAGGAATAAGGATGATTTATGTGCTAGTTATGTCTATAGGTAATCTATTAATATTTTATTGTTTGGAGTTTTTGTTTGCTTTTTTGAGACAGAGTCTTCCTGTAGCCCCAGCTGTCCTGGAACTCACTGTGTAGCCTAGGCTGGCCTTGAACTCACAGAGATCCGCCTGCCTCTGCCTCCGTAGTCCTGCATTAAAGGTGTGGGCCATCATGCCCAGCTCCAATAATATTTTAAAAATAAACTGTTAAGGTCTCAAAAGATATTTAATTTTTTTAAATTCATTAAATCTGGGCTATCTGACCTCATCTGTTCTCTTTAGCATGCTGAGATTCAGCTATGAACAGGACAGACATTGTCTCCTTTTGCAGATGGGACCTGCTAAAGATTCATCAGCATCTCCATGTGTGTGTGTGTGTGTGTGTGTGTGTGTGTGTGTGTGTGTGTGTGTGCTGCTTTTCTATGCCACCAATGTCATACAAGACAGTATGGAGCAAAGGCCCTTTTCAAACTACTCCAAATCTGCTTGGTAGTGGATAATACATCCACTTTCTTACAAGTGCATGTTACATACTAGATCCAATGATCGATCACAACAATAACAATGTTTTAAACATAATTGCTGATAATAGCAATAAAATTTTAATAATCCATATTGTCAGTTCCCTCCAGCCAAAGCTATTAGACACTAGATTTGTTGTTTCTTGCCATTATTTCCTCTGCTATTGGAGTCTTTTCCAGAAAGCCCTTGACCATGCCTATATCATAAAATCTTTTGCTTCTGTTTTTCTCTAACAATTTTAGAGTTCCAGGTCTTGTATTAGTATCTTTGGTCCATTTTGAATTGATTTCTACACAAGGTGAAAGATATAGATCTAGTCTCATTCTTTCACATGTAGAATACACCTTTTCCCAGCACCATTGGTCGAAGAGGCTGTCTTTTTTCCAATGTGTGTTTTTGGCACCTTTGTCAAAGGTTAGGTGCCTGTAGTTGTGTGGCTTTCTTCATTGTTCACTATTCTGTTGTTATGAATGTCTGTTTTTGTGCTAGTACTATGAGGTGTTTGTTACTATGGCCCTGCAGTATAATTAAAGATCAGGTGTTGTGATAGCTCTTGCATTGTTCTTTCTGCTTAAGATTGCTATGGCTTGGGAACTTTTGTGTTTCCATTTGAGCTTAAAGGTTTTTTTTTCTAGTTCTGTGATGAATATCATTGGAATTTTGATGGGGATTGTAATGAATCTGTAAACTGCTTTCGGAAATGTAGCCATTTTGCAATATAAACCTTGCCAATCCTTGAGCATGGAAGGTTTTTCCATCCTCTAATATCGCCTTCAATTTCTTTCATTCTTCCCATATTTTTATCACCATGACTAGTTTACTCCCAGGTAAAGATTTTACATTTATTTATTTTGGGTATATGTATGTGGCGTGCATGTGGAAGTCAAAGGACAACTTGCAGAAGTTGATTCTCTCTTTCCACCATGTGAGTTCTGGGAACTGAACTCAGGTTGTTAGCCTTGGCGGCATGTGTCTTTACAAGCTGAGCCATTTCCCTGAACAAATTCCCAAGTAATTTTTTAAGATGTTGTGAATCATTTTCCTGATTTTTTTTAACTTTTAAAAAATATTTATTGAGAATTTCATACATGCATATAGGGTGTTTTGATCAAATCCACGCCCATTTCCTCCCCTCCAACTCCTCCCATAGCTCCCTATCACCTTTTCCTGAAAAACTTCATGTACTCTTTCTTTTTTTCATGGGGCTTTTTGCTACTCTAACATTCACCCCTCTGAAGAGGTAACCCTAAAATATTTCAGAAATTAGTTAAGAGGTCCCAAATACTTTTGACATTTTTTAAATTATTTATTTAAAAACCACATAATTAGAAGAAGCATTTCATTACAACAGCATTGACATATTCAATAACAATTTCCAGAGCTAAGATGCATCTCTTTCAAAATTGGCTGTAAATTTTTAGGTTTACAGTTGAACTAATATGGTTTTACAATATTGTACTCAGTATAAACCCTATAAGACATAAAATTGAATCAAGTTTTAACATTTAAAAAAGATCTCCATTTCATTTTAAAATATACTGTTTCATACATCTGGGGATGCTAAGCAATTCTTATTCCCTTTTAAGGTTCTAGTGTCAAACCAATGTTTAATTAAAGTTTTTCTGGGGAACCAATGAATTTATTGAGCTTACTTACCGAGATAACTGAGGGGTTTCTGAGGTGTATGTATGACCTGAGGGAGTGCTCTGTGGAAAGCCTTTACCCAGCCTGGGTCATCCCATCTCTTCCTGGCCTTCCCCAGATTGTATACTTTAACCCTCCCCAAAACCAGGAGTCCATGTGTGATTAGGGTCAAATTACATACAGTTGGCTAGGAAGAGTGGTTGGATAATCCGGTGAGGGTCCAATGACCCTGCTTGGTCCCCTTTTAATGAATGAGCACAACCATCAACAAGTGCAATTGTGATGATGTTTAGCGATCGGGTTCAGCTGAAGTCGTGTTGATGGTAGTTATTTCATGCAGAAGGGACTGTTGTATAGCATCATCTTATTAAAAGGATCTGGAATTTTAAAAGATTTGGTCCTAGGATCCACATATGAGGGAGAACATACCTCATTTGTTTTCCTGAGTCTGTGTTACTTCACTCAGTATAACAGTTTCTAGATCTATCCATTTACCTGCAAATTTCATTATTTCATTTCTTTACTGCTGAATAGAACTCCATTGTGTGACTATACCCCATTTTTGTTTCTCACTCGTCAGTTGAGGGACACTTAGGTTGCTTCCATCTCTTAGCTATTGTGAAAAGAGCAGCAACAAACATGCTTGTACAAATGTCTATCTACAGTATGAGTCCGAGGGTGCCCTTTGGGTATATGCCAAGGAGTGGTATAACTGGGTCATATGGTAGGTTCACTTTTAGTGTGGATATAAACCCATCAGGTAGATTTCACTGGTAATGTTTATCACCTCTAGTATTTAACATGAAGTAAATTTTTATGCTTCTTCCTCAAATATGTCGTTTTTTAAATTTGTTGATTTTTTGTGTGTATATCATACAGAACATCCCACACAATGTTACTCATCTACATACCCACTTCCCAAATGGCACCCTCCAATAGCCTCCCCCTCCCACACACTGGAGCCCATATACTCTGTCATCCATCCCTGTTACTGTCCACTGTGTTGTCAGTGCCCCAGCCATTCCCCATTGCTTGTCCATCTGCTAAATCTAGTTAACCTATCTAGAGATCCTTGTTTTAGGAAGATCAGCTATTCCTCATCTAGTAGCAATTAGTTGTCAATATTCCTTTAGATAAGATTGGGGTCAGCTGTTTATTTTCCCAGTTCTATGCTGGGTTACTGTCTGGGAGTCTTTTGGGCCACCCTGGCCAATAACTCAAAGGAAGGTATCTCCTGTCTGGCATTGTTTCTTATTATGTAGCCTTTAGCTCTACACATGGACTCTTAAAAAATTACATTGACCCCATTAATCTTTGATTATACTTTCCTTTGGGTGTTTAAGACACTACAATTGGCCCAGATGACCCAATTTATTTTTACTCTTAAGGTCGTTTGAGGATCTGTTCCTCAGGGGTAACATGGGCTTGGGAGGAGCCCCTGGCTTCTTTCTTTTACACAGAGGGCCTTTGACTTATCTTCGCATTTTTAGTATTTTAAGAGTTCTCCACACTGTTTTCCATAGAGGCTGCATGAGTTTGCAATCCCACCAGCAGTGAATGAGCATTCCCCTTTCTCCACATCCTCGCCAGCATTTGTTATCATTTGTTCTCTTGATCCTAGCCAGTCTGATTGGGGTAAGGTGATACCTTAGGGTGGGTTTAGTTTGCATTTCCTTTATTACTAATGATGTGGAACACTTTTTGATATGTTTCTTAGCCATCTTTAATTCTTCCTTTGAGAACTGTCTGTTTAGATCTTTAGCCCATCTTTTAATTGGGTCATTTGGTTTCTTGATTCTTTGCTTTTTGAGTTCTTTATATATTCTGGATGTTAAACCAATATCGGATGTGTCACTGGTGAAGTTTTTTTCCCATTCTGTGGGTTTTCTCTTCACTTTTTTGATTGTCTCTTTTGCTGTACAGAAATTTTTGAGTTTAATGAGGCCCCGCTTGTTGATTGCTGAACTTAATTCCTGAGCAATTTCTGTCTGACTTAGAAAATAATTTCCTACACCTGTATCTTGTAAGTTACTGCCAATATTTTTTCTAATAGTTTCAGGGTGCCCAGTTTCACATTGAGGTCTTTGATCCATTTGGAGTTGACTTTTGTGCAAGGTGAAAGATAAGGATCTAGTTTCATTCTTCTACAGGTGGAGATCAGTTTTGCCAGCACCATTTGCTGAAGATGCTGTCTTTCCTCCATTGTGTGTTCTTGGCACACACAATGTGTGTTCCATTGATCTATGTGTCTATTTTTGTGCCAGTACCATGCTGTTTTTATGACTATAGCTCTGTAGTATACTTTGAGATCTGGTATAGTAATCCCCCCATCTTTTTTCTTTGTGCTCAGGGTTGCTTTGGCTACCAGGGGTCTTTTGTGCTTCCATATGAATTTAAGGATGATTTTTTTCTAATTCAGTGAATAATACCCAAACCAGGTAAAGATGCAACCAAAAAAGAAAACTATAGACCATTTCCTTAATGAACATAGATCCATTTCTATCTTTTGAATAAATTAAGTAGTATTGGATATAGATCTTTAAATGCCTGGTAGAGTTCTGCTGTAAATCCATCTGGTCCTGGGCTTTATTTAGTCAGGAGGTTTTATATTACTGTTTCAATTTCCTTATGTATTACAGGTCTGTTTAAGCTGTTGATCTCTTCTTAGTTTAGTTTTGGTGGTTCCCATGCTTTTAGATAAATGTTCATTTCTTTTAGGTTTTCAAATTTACTAGCATATAGGTTCTTAAAGTATTCCCTTATAATGTTCTGGATCTTTCTGATGTCTGTTGTGATGTTTCCCCTTTCATCTCTGATTTTGTTGATTTGGAGGTGCTCTTTCTTTCTTTTGTTAACTGGGCTAGGGGTCTGTCAATCTTGTTTATCTTTTCAAACAAACAGCTCTTGGATTCGTTGATTCTTTGTATTGTTTTCTTTGTTTCTATTTCATTAATATCTGCTCTGCTTTTGTTATTTCTTCTTGTCTGCTGGGGTTAGGTTTCATTTGTTGTTGCTTTTCAAGTGCCTTGAGTTGCAATGTTAAGTCATTTATTTGTGTTCTTTCTGATTTTTTAATGAAGGCACTTAGAGCTATTAACTTCCCTCTAAGGACAGCTTTCAGCCTGTCCCAGAGGTTTTGTTGTGTTGTATTGTCCTTTTCACTTCTTTCCAGGAATACTTTTATTTCTTTCTTAATTTCTCCTTTGACTCACTCATTGTTTAGGAGTGTGTTGTTTAATCTCCATGTGTTCATGTGGTTATTAGGGTTTCTTCTGGTGTTGATATTAAGCTTTATTGCATTGTGGTCTGATAGAATGCATGGAATTATTTCAATCTTTTTGTATTCATTGAGGCTTGTTTTGTGCCCCAGTATATGGTCAATTTTGGCGAAAGTTCCATGGGGCACTGAATAGACAATATATTTTTTGGTGCTTGGGTAGAATATTTGGTAGTTGTCTATTAGGCCTATTTGATGTATGGTATGGTTTAATCCAGATGTCTCTCTTAATCCTCTGTCCTGTTGACCTGTCTAATGGAGACAATGGGGTATTGAAGTCCCCAACTATTAATGAGTTGGGATCAATCTGGTTCTTAAAGTCCTGTAGAACTGTTTTGATAATGTTGGGTGCACCAGAGTTTGGTGAATATATGTTTGTGATTGTAATATCTTCTTGGTCAGTTGTTCCTTTGATCAGAATAAAGTGGCCCTCTTTATCTCTTCTGATTAGTCTTAGGTTGAAGTCTATTTTGTCAGATAATAGAATTGCAATGCCTGCTTTTTTCTTAGTACCATTTGCTTGGTATATTTTTTTCTGTCCTTTCACCTTAAGGTAATGTCTGTCCTTGAAAGTGAGATGAGTTTCTTGCAGACAACAAAACGATGGGTTTTGTTTCTTAATTCATTCAGCTAGTCTATGTCTTTTGACTGGGGAGTTCAGTCCATTGATATTTAAAGTTATTAATGAAAGATGTGTATTGATTCCTGTTGTTTTTATTTCTGTTCACATTCTTGGTGCAGCTGTTCATTTCCACAGTTATACCTTCATTAAATTTCTTTCTGTAGCCCCTTGGGTATAGTCATTCCTTTCTTCAGCTGTTTGTATTGCTTCCAGAACTCTCTGAAGGGCTGGTTGTATGGACATGAATTCCTTCAGCCTATTTACGTCATGGAAGATTTTTCCTTCTCCTTCAACTATAATAGACATTTTGGCTGGGTATAGTAATCTGGATTGGCTCTGTGGTCATTTAAAACTGGGAATACTTTGGTCTAGACTCTTCTGGCTTTCATAATTCGCACTGAAAAGTCGGCAGCTGTATTTCTGATGGGTTTTCCTTTATGTGTGACTTGTTTTTCTTTTGCAGCTTTCAGTATTCGCTCTTGTTCTGTACATTTAGTGTTTTTACTATGATGTGCCATGGAGAGTTTCTTTTCTGGTTCTATCTATGTGGTGTTGTATATGCTTCTTGTGTTTGTATGGGCATGTCTTTAATTTTGGGAAATTTTCTTCTACAATCCTGTTGAAGGTCTTGTCCACATCGTTATCCCCAGATTCTTCTCCTTCCTGTATGCCTATGATTCATAAGTTTGGTCTTTTTATGGTGTCACACAATTCCTGCATATTCCATTCTTGTGTTTTCTTAAATTTTTCATAATCTTTGCTTGAGTGGTCTAATTCGTCCACTTTATCTTCCAGTCTTGATATTCTGTTTTCCATGTCATTCATCCTATTGGTGTGGCTTTCTCCTGTTGTTTCTAATTGGCTTGTTGAGTGTTTCACTTCCTTCTTCATTTCAGCCTGATTATTCTTCAATATTTCTAACTCTTTTCTGAATTCATTCAGCAGTTTATCCCTATCTTCTTTCAGTTCTTTGATTTCTTTATGTGTTCTTTAAATTCACTGAATTCTTTTACCATGTTTATAATTGTTCTTTTGAATTCCGCATCCTGTGTTATCTCTAGGGTGTTCTCATTGTACTCCTCTACAGGACTGTTTGTACTTGGTGGGGATATATTATTTGGGTTCTTCATGTGTTTTTACGCTGTGACTTTGACATGTGGATTTCTTTTGTAGTTTCTGATTCTTATGTGAGACCCAAGACTTCCTTTGTTGAGTTTAGGTCTACTTCTTTGTGTGCCTTTGTGGTTTACATATTGGGCATGAAAAGATGATTGGTCTAGGCTTCAGGTTCTTTCTTTTGATTTTATATTGGAGGGGCCAGATGGCTTTTGTTCTGCTGCTCAGGAGTTCCCACAGAGGCCCAAGTCGGATGACAACCACATGCTCTCAGGCTTTCTCCTAAGGATTGGATTCCTCCAGGAAAGATGCTGGTTCCACGAAGCTGGGCCACCCAGAGATGCAAAGGGAGGTGGGGATGGGAAGAGTCCCTGAGGGCTCCCTGGGACTAGATGGAGGAATTGGGTTGGTCTAGATGCAAAGGATCAGGAAGCATTGGGGAGTCTGGGCCAAGAGATCAATCCAGAGGTCTGGGATGCCAAGACAAAAATGTGCCAATGGTCCTGCTAGGAGGAGAGATGGGGTGGGGGGAGTTGGGATGAATGAGGCTGGGGTATTCAAGGCACAATGGACACCACCAAACTTACTCAGGAAAGCTGCTGGCCCAAGGAAGCTTACCTTTGACATTTTTGGCCTTTGGGACAGAGTATGTTGCTAAGAGACCCAAGGACATTTTGATTTTTAGCCAAGAAACTGTCTACTTTTCTTTGGGGTCTTTTTATCCTAACTGCCTAGCCAATTCCTACCTCCTATTCTTATAACACCATCCCCTGAAGATGTTACCCATCTTCTGGATGTAGACCACCATTTTCCTGATTTCTTTATTAATAAATTCATTATTGGCATATAGAAAAGCTACCAATTCTTGAATGCTGGTTTTGTATCCTGATACTTTCCTGAAAGTGTTAACTGGATCTAAGGGTTTTCTGATGGAGTCTTTAGGATCTGTTAAATATAGGATCATGTAATCTACAAATACAGGTAATATGGCTTCATCTTTTCATTTTGTATCCTTTTATATATTTCTTTTACTGTTCTAGCTAAGACTTTGAGCACTGTTTTGAACAAGAACAGAGACAGTAAGTGCTCTTTCCTTGTTTCTGATTTTATAGGAAATTCTTTCAGTTTCTCCCTGTCCGGTATAGCATTAGCTATAGGTTTCTTGTATACAGCCTTTATTATAATGAGGTATGTTTCTTCTATTCCAAATTTCTTCAGGGTTTTTGTTTGTTTGTTTTGGTCTTTTTGAGACAGGGTATTCCTATAGCCCCAGCTGACCTGAACTCACTATGTAGACCAGGCTGGCCTTGAACTCACAGTGATCTGGCTGCCTCTGCCTCCCAAGTGCTGGGACTAAAGGCATGCGCCACAACACCCGGCCCTCTTCATGGTTTTTAACATGAAAGGCTATTGAACCCCATTGAAGGACTAAAGGCCTTTTGTGCGTCTATTGAGATAATCATGTTATTTTTGTTCTTGGGTCTATTTATGTATTATATTGCATTTATTGATTTGTAAATGTTCACTACTCTTTCATCTTTGGAAAGAAGCAATTTGGTAATGGTATATGATCTTCTTAATGTAGTTCCAAGAAGCTTTTTGAGACTTTTGCATCTGTGTTCATCAGGTAAATTATATTGTAATTTTCTTTCTGTGATATATCCTTACCCAGTTTTGACATTTATGTAATACAGCTTTATAGAATGATTTTGGGGGAGTTTCCTTCCTTTGCAGTCCATGAAACAATCTGAAGAATGTTGGTATTAGCTCTTCTTTAAAGGTTTGGTAGAATGAATTTTGCAGTGAATCCAGCTGGTCCTGAGATTTTCTTTGTTGGGAGATTTTTTATTGCTACTTCAATATCATTGCTTGTTGTGGATCTGTTTAAGTTATTTATATATTCTTATTTTAATTTTGGTAGATCATATGCATCCAGGAATCACTTTCTTCCAGATTTTCTACCTTGGGGAATCACAAACTTCTAAATTATTACCTAATGATCCTCTGGACTGTATTGGAATATGTTGCAGCCTCCCTTTTTGTCTCTAATTTTATTAAATTGAGTATTCTCGCCCATTTTGCTAGTTTGACTAGGTGTTTGTCAATCTGTTTATTTTTTCAAAGAACCAACCCTTTATTTGATTGATTTTGTGTATTATTCTTTTATTCTACACATTTCTGTCTTGGTATTTAATATTTCTTGCCATCCACTGCTTTGGGCTTGACTTGTTCTTTTTTTCCTAAAACCTTGAGATACATCATTAGGTTGGTTGTCTAAGATCTTTCTAAATTTTTTGAATTTTTTTACTTATTGTTATTGTGTGTGTGTGTGTGTGTGTGTGTGTGTGTGTGATGTGTTTGTGTGAGTGTGGGAGTGTTCATGCCACAGTGCGTGTGTGGAGGTCACAGGACAGCTTTTGGGAGTTGGCACTCTCCTCCCACCATGAGTGATGAGATTAACCTCAAGTCATCAGGTTTGTGCAGCAAGTGCTTTGATCTACTAAGCTGTTCTTCTTGCCAGTCTGAATTTTTAATGTAAGCACTCATAGCTATTCATTTCATAGAACTGACTTTGTTGCATCCCCAAACTTCTGGTAATTTGTTTTTGTATTCATTTGATTCTAGAATTTTTTTGTTTCCTGATTTTATCAATGACCACACTGGTCATTCAAGTACGTGTATTATTCACCCATGTATTTATGCTGTAACTGTAGTTTCTCTGACTATTAATTTGAAGTTTTACGCCACCATGATGTGATGAGATACAAGAAGTTATTTTAATTCTTTTGTATTTGTTAAGAATTGCTCTATGATTTAGAGTGTGGTCTGTTTTACAGGAAGTTCTATGAGCTGCTAAGAAGAATGGTATTCAGTATAAATTGGATGGAATATTCTGTAGCTATTTGCTAAGTCCAATTGACTACAGTTTAATACTGAAGTTTCTTTTTTGATTTTTAGTGGGGATGACCTATCTAAAGATGAGAGTGAGGTGCTGAACTAACTCATCCACTCTTATTGTATCAAGACCTATCTGGCATTTGGGGGAGGGGGTCTTTTTGAGACAGGGTCTCCCTGTAGCCCCAGCTGGCCTAGAACTCACTATGTAGACCAGACCGGCCTTGAACTCACAGAGATCCACCTGCCTCTGCCTCCCAAGTGCTG
>NW_008359594.1:659666-667227 GCF_000622305.1 Nannospalax galili
CATTTCTAAATTGTTACTTTTATTAGTATGTAGTAGCTTTCTCTCTCTTCTGAAAAATTCTGATTTGAAGTCTACCAGATATCAAAATAGCTATGCCAGCCTATTTTCAGCTTCTATTCATTTGACAGACTTCTGTCTTTGACTGTAGGCCTCTGTCTTTGCTAGTGAGGTTTGTTTCTTGGAGGCATCAGATAACTAGATCTTGCTTTTACTTTTATTAGTTATAGAATAAATTATTAATAATTTAATAAATTATATCTATTTATATAGAAATATTTTATAATAAATTTATTGACCAATTGATTTTTTTCAAATTTCATATGTTTTGATCATATTTACATCCCATCCCCTAGCTGCACCCCCACTCATTACCCCCCACTCAGTTTCATGTACTCTAATGCATATATGCCTAGAGTCAAAGAATTTGTGTACCTAAATGCCCTTCAGTGTGGGTTCATCCACTGGAGCCTGGTCGACCTACCAAGAGTCTCACCCTTAAAAGAGACTGACTCACTGACTCTCTCCCTCTCAGCAGCTATAAGTTGCGAATACTTCTGCAGGTAGGAATGGGGTTTCTTAACCACTTCCCCACGTCTATGCTGGGATTTTTTTCTGGCTTGAACTTAGGTGGAATTTGTGTGTGTTGTCACCATTCTGGGAGTTCATATGAGTAACTGACCAGCTGTCTGAAAAACTCTGTTCCCTGGTGGTCATCCACCACCTCCAACTCTTCTAACCCCCCTTCTGCAATGATCCCTGAGTCTTGGGATGCAGAATTTTGATATGTGTCCTATTCAGGGATAAGCATCCTGAAGCCTCTCATTCTCTGTATGATTGGCAGTTGTAGTTTTCTGTGGTTTTCACTATCTGCTGTATAAGGAAACTTCTCTGCTGAGAGTTGAGAGACGTAATAATCTATGGCTATAACAATAAGTTATTAGGAGTGATTTTAATACTGTATCTATTTAGCAGAATAATAGTATTAGGCTCCCCTCCTATGCCCTGATGCTTGTCTAGCCTCAGGTTCTTTGGCCTGATATCAGTGTCAGTTATGAGCTCCATCCTCTGAGACAGTTATTAAATCCAATTAGAAAATTGTTGGTTACTCCCAAAATATTTGTGCCATTATGATATTGGGGGGGCATCTGTTGTAGCTCACAGGATTCACAGCTGAATAAAGCTGATGATTAATTTTCTCTTCAGGTAGCTTGCATAGCCCCTTCTAGCACTATGAAAACTATCCAGTGGAGATGAAGCTTTGAAGTCAGCACCAGCTTGCTTTCTCCTTGTTTGTTCTACAGCTCATGCACATAGTGTTCTCAGCAATAGAGTTTTTCTGTGATGATCTGGTAGGTAACTATAGATCCTGCTTTTTAACCAGTCAGCTAACCTACATGGATTTATTAATGAGTTGAGGCCATTTACATTTAAGTTTATTAATGGAAGATATTCACTAATTCCTGTAATTGTATTAGTGGTTGTTCTTCTGTATGGTTTTAATTAGCACATTATTTTTTCTTCCCTATTAGGATTAAACATTTGCTGTCTTACAGTGTCAATAATGATGAATTCTTTCTTAGCTCTCCTTTGTTCATCTGTTTCACTCCAGAAATTTTTCCGGTGATCTTGATATTGAGACGGTTTTTCTTGCTCCCCTGTGTATAGTATTCTTTTAACTGTCTTCTGAAATGCTTGCCTGATGATGGTCATAAACTGCCTTAGGTTGTGCTTGCTTTGCAATATCCTTATTTTTTCACCAGCTTTAAAAGATGGCTTTGCTGTGTGTAGCCATCTTAGTTGGCAATTACTTTCAGAGCTTAAGATATATCATTTCATGATTTCTTGACTTTTAGTGTTGCTGATGAGAGATCTGATTTTTTATGTTTTTGCCTTTGTAGGTAAGTTGGCATTTTTCCATTATAGCTTTTAGTACTGTTTCTTTGCTTTGTATTTTTGACATCTTCTTTGTAGTATATTATGGAGAGCTTCTTCTCTAGTCATGTATATTTGGGGTTCTAAGTGCATTTTGTGTTTGGGTGCCTTTTTCTTTCTCTAAATTTGAGAAATATTGTGCTATAATTTCACTGAAAATAAAATTTCTATGTCTTTGTGTTTTATCTAGGTTTCTTCTTCTGTCCCACAGATTCATAAATTTGGTCTCTTGAATTTATCCAGAGTTCCTGGATGTTGTGGTCATGTTCACCTTTTCTCTGTTGATATTTTAGCGTGGTGTTTCTTTTACCTTATCTCCACCTCAGAGAGTCTCAACAGCGTGAGCAAGTCTCGGTGATACTTTCCATTGTGCGTTTATTTTGATTCATCAACTTTTTTCATTTCTATTTGGTTTTTTGTTTGTTTCAACATCTCAATTTCCTCTCTGATTTTTCCTAAATGTTGCTAACTTTTTATCCGTATTGTTAATTTTCTCTCCGTTTTGTTGACGTTTTCCTCCATGCTGCTGACTTGCCTCTCTAGAGCCTCCATTGTGTTCATCTGCTTGTATGCATCCTCTCTGAAACCATTGAGCATTCTACTAGTAAATTTTTGAAATCTTCATTCAGCATCTTACCTATTTCAATATCTTCAAATTCAGTAGTTGACGAATTATGATCTTTTGGAGTCAAGGGGTTGTAATGCCTTGCTTTTACATTTTTCTCGTGTTGTAATTTGTGCATCTGTTGCTTTGGATACCATTCTGGTTTTATTTGGGGATAATCTTGAGTACTTCCCAGAGTGAAGGAAACAAGCATCAAGGACATCAAACTACAGAGATATACTTAAAGTGATCAGAGCTCACTAATGCACCACCCATGACCATAAACAGAAGAATTACAAAGCTAATGTAGAGTATGCTATGAATTTTTAAATTATTTACGATAGTAAGGCAGGGAAAGGGGAAAATCGTGGAGAAATAAAGTTAAATGAAAGAAAGAAAAGACGGAGCAGAATGAAATGAAGGGGGAAAGAGGAAGAGATTGAAAATGGAAAGCATTGCCATACCAAACAAATTACTGTAAGAATAAAAATAAAAACATAAAAACCTTTTGAAGTGAAGTCAAAATGCTGCCAAAGGTAGAGTGTAGAAAGAAAAAGTGGGGTAACGGGAAGAAAAACAAGAAGGAAACAAAAAGATTGTCCAATAATGAAAAGCGCATAAATAAAATTTGGTGAATTCATGAAGTAGAATAAAAAATAAAAACATAAAAGTTTGGTTTTCTAGTATGAAAAATGAAGACAGTACTTGAAGTGTAGAAAAACAAGGGGCAAAAAAGAAAATAAATGTTGGCAAAGCTTCATTTCGGGTCCTTAAAAATTAGAGATTGCAAGCTACATGCATGGCGCAAGGAGGTCCGTTGAACTAGTGGATGGATTTTTCTGCTAATGTTGAGCCTTCATTGAACAACTATCTTCCTTTAGTAACTTCCCTTCTTTGTGACCAGGGTCTCTGCTAGTCATCACCCTTAACATAGATGTCTGTGGGC
This sequence comes from Nannospalax galili, assembly GCF_000622305.1. Taxonomy (NCBI): domain Eukaryota; kingdom Metazoa; phylum Chordata; class Mammalia; order Rodentia; family Spalacidae; genus Nannospalax; species Nannospalax galili. The sequence continues at coordinate 663,149 of NW_008359594.1, forward strand.
TTGGCAGTCTCTCCCCCACGCCAAGACTCCACAGATTACACCCCTTAGGGTAGCTAATAGCCGATCTGGGTTGCGGGAAAACAACTACAGCACTGAACTCCATATAGACAGACCCCTCAGTATTGATCACTCTGCTGGAGGACCAAGCTGTGGATGTCAAGAATTCTGCTGGAACTTCGGGTTTCTCAGACTCTACATTAGTGAATAACACATAAATGGCTCCAGAGCTATGTCCACCTATTGCTCCTGGCAATTGAGGACAGGGCCACCTTTCACTGTGCACTTAGCTGTCTGAGACCAGCCTCATACTGCCAGCACCTTCTGGTTTGTCAACACCAGGATCGCCTACTCTCCTCAACTGTCTCCTATCTCAGGTCATAGCATGTTAAGTTGTAGGCTTGCTGGTTTATGGTTGATCTCTGGTCTCTGGTGTCCAGAGTAGCACAGTTTTAAACAGATTCTCTCTCAAGATGGCACCCAGCCATGCTCTCCGAATCATATGGAGTGACAAATGGGATTCCCTTCCACTACTGATTTGTCTGCCAGAGGAATCAATTTCTCAACAAAATATGCACATGGATTTGTGGCTTTTGAGGGTTCTGGCTTGCAGGGAGAGTATGGCAGTCAGTCTCTTTCGCTAGGGCTGCCTGACTTCCTGTTTGGATGAGCCTTCTGCTTCCCTCCCTGTCTCTGGGGAGCCATGCAGCTGGAACTCTGGCAACCTTAGCTCACTTGTTTCTGAGCTTCACTCATCTTCTTCTCTTTACTTTTCATCTGTCTTTGGGAATTTCTGAAGCCGTTCCTTCAGATCACACAGAGACTCTGGTTCACCATCTTACCCAGAATGCTTCAGGTTTTTCTCTTCCACCTTTTCCTTTAAAAATAATTTCATTTTTTTATACATTTGAATGTACCCATAGTTGGCACAAGTAATAGAACCCTCATCTTAAACAAAGAAGAGGTTGTTTCCTTTCCTTTCTTTTTCTTATTTCAAATTCACTTAACTGAACGTGTACTCCCATAGCAAAATGTTAAGGGTATAATGTAGTATTAATAGGCAGTGCTGTACAACACACCCTTAGAGGGACCTGTTTTCTAATACAGTGAAAGTCTGAGGGTGGCCTGTGGCAGGGGGTCAGGAACTTACAGCTTTCAGGAAGAGCAGAAGGACTTAGTGCCTTTCCCTTGTGCTTGCCAGATTGCTGCTGACAACTCAAAGCATAACACCCACATTCCAGACAGAGTTTAAGGAGTGAGGCCTGTTTACCTCCAAACCTTTCCCAGCAGCGCATCTCCCAGCCATCTTCTCCTTTCATTTTTTCACTTGAAAAAAGCTATATGAAAGAGATACCAGGAATTTGGAAAGGAAGAATTGTATGATTGGCTGAAACCAAGAAATGATCTCCTCTGGTCTGATCTACTGCTGCTCCCGAACAAAACAGCATGCTGTGATCAAAAAAGAAAGGAAAATTTGATACTGTGATCATCATATGTAAAGAATTTATAAAATCTACATAAGCAAAAAGGGAGATCATGCATTTAAATTAAGTAGTTAAAATATAATTTAAATAAGAAAAATTGAACAGTGAAGCAAATGATACTCATCTTGTGCCCTCCCGTCTTTTCTTACTCAAAACATTAGCTACAAAGATGTTTAGATTAATTTTTATTCTCCTATATATAATAGTTCTATATCATTATGTGCTGTCTTCCCCATCATTGTTAAAGGTAGGCTTATATTTTAGTGTATGTGCAAACCAAAAGTTCTTTAACCAATTCTCTGTTTAGCATTAGAGTTTCACCAGCCTAGATCCATCAGCTGATGAATAGATAAAGAAAATGTTGTGTATCTATTTCCTGCAAGATAAAACCTTCCATCCTGAAGGGAAGCTCTTTAAGACAACAGGATGTTCTAAAAGGATGTAAACAGGTCAGTAACTTCAGGAAGCCCCTGACATTGACCAGTTCACTGGACCCCTCCCTCCCCAAGTATACATAATCCCAAAGGACTGCTGAGAGCTACTCAGTCAAACAAGCTACCTAGAAGACTCTCAGAGCAGCTAAACTGCCTGAAATAGGCTCAGACCAGATGAGCCACTAGGAAACAACACTCTTCAAACTATCAGCTCCCTACAAGTTGTACAGTGTGATATAGGCTTCCTGCATTGTGACATCTCAACCATGCTGGGTGGGCTTTTGATGGTAGAGCTGTATTTGAAACATTTCTGCTCCTATAACTAAACCATCACTGATATTCCTGTAAGTAACCCCAATAAACTCATTGATTCACCAAGTTGGACTTCGGTGGTATTCCTTACTTTGGTCTGTCATTGGTTCCCTATCTAGGGTGAGTACACATTTGTTTACAGGAATAATGTCACACAGCAAATGTGGTACCTATATACAATGAAGTTTTATTCAACTGTCAAGAAAAATGAAACTAGAAGGTAAATGGACAGAGCTGGAAAACATTATACTGAGATAACCCAGACCCAGAAAGACAACCATCAGATGTTCTCATTCATATGTGGATCTTGGCATCATATCTTTAGATTTGTGTGTTTAACTTAGAGTACCTATAAGAATCGAGGCAACAAGAAAGGGACCATTGGTGGGTAGGGGGAAGATTGATCTTAGGGAAGGGAGGATAATAGAAGAAAAGTGATATGAAGTGGAAAAGAGGAATGAGGAGGGAAGTTTAAGTGGGGAGAAGGATAGGACAGGGAAGGGGGCAGAAGAAGGTATAACTAACTCTAAGGATACACGAAAAGGAAACCTACTATTTTATTGTTACAGGAAATTAAACTGAAACTGGCTGGTCAGCAAGAAGTCTCAGACCATACTCAGAAGTTTTCCTTACTACACATGGACCTCAGTTTGAGTTCCTGCTCTGGAGAAACTGGGTCCTGGACCAGAAATACACATAGGATTTTATAGGACTTTTTGTGTCATGCTTTGGCAGTAACTTTATTGGTGAATTCTTGACTTTCAGCATAGATGTGTTTATGCCCTTTAGGCTCTTATAGGAAATTTAAATAACATTTTACAAAAGCAAATATTTCAGGCAAGTGTGGGCAAGGGTTGTGACATTCCCAGCAATGTGATTTATTACTGATGCCAGTAATCTCATTCATTTTTAACAGGATACACTGTGAGGAGTTGTTTCCTTAAGACACTTGCTAAAGAGCCAGAATGCTCTGACTCCATTTTGGCTAGCTTCTTTAGACAAGCCCAGACAAGCTCAGGCATGTTGTACATGTAAAAGCCTTATAAGGTATGAACAAAAACTTCTGACTCTCAAAGATATTAGTCAGCACATTCCAATGCCCTGAAGACAGCCCCTACCAATCAAGACTTTCCCCGTACACGGGATATGGGGACATCCAATTATTTTAAAAAATTATTGGCATGTGTGGGTTTCTGTAGAGTGCCCCAATAAAAGCTCCTGCCTGCTATTGTTCAGGGCCAGACTCCATCTTTGGCTCATGAAGTCTGTGCCCGGCTAGCTGCCATTTGGTTGTTGTCCTTTTTTACTTTAAATTATTGAATAAACTTTTTGTATAATCTTTTTGGGTATCTGTAGGAATTATTCTCGATTCTCGAACCCTAACATTGTGGGGCCCTCTCTGGGATTCGAGACTAGAGACCCCAGACCCATGGAAGTGCCACTGGAGCTGGCCTTGGTAAGTTCTACCTGCCTTCCTCTCTCTCCCTCTCTTTCTCTCTCTCTTGCTTTTTGGTAGTCAGAACATCCTGGGATTCAATGGAGATCAGGTGGATGCACTCTTAATCCCAGAGCTGGAGGAGAATGGGGTACTCCCCAACTCTTCTTCTTATAAGGGGTCATGCTCCAGTCTGATGTGGAATCCAGGTGGGACTGATGCAGAGGCTTGTCCCAGTCTGACCTGGAATCTGGGTGGGCCAGACACAAGATTCTGGTTGAGTCTGACGTGGAATTCAGGCTGGCCAAATCTTTTTAGGAAATGGACAGGGGAAGCCTTCTCGATTGACTCCATGCACTGCAAGATTTTCATTTCTCCTGCTAGGGAGCCACCATCTCATACTGTCCTCACCCTCTG
>NW_008359594.1:667473-673607 GCF_000622305.1 Nannospalax galili
CCCCTGCCATCAGGGCCTAAGGGGCCAGCCACTTTGCTTCTCCTGAAGAAAGTCCAGACCAAAAACCCATCAGGTCCCGAGGTCCTTCCCTCGGCGCCAGAGGAAAATATACTCCTGCCACCTTACAGGGCCCCAGTTAGTACTCAGGATAGACCTAGGGAGTGCAGGTCATGAGCATATTCCTCTTCTTCCAGTCCTTCCTGGTCTCCATCCCCAGCTCCCATGGCTGAGCTGGCACCTCCTGTGGCCAAGCCCAGCCCAATGCACACTTGCTCAAAGGGGGAGGGGAGAATTGTGTGAACTCTTCCCCTGAGGGAGATTGGGCCCCCGAGGGAGGATGGAATTGCTCCGAAGTAGTCTACTTTCCCCTTTCTACTAGTGACTTGTATAATTGGAAGTTACAGACTCCCTCCTTCACAGAGAAGCCTCAGGCCCTGATTTCCCTCCTGGATACTGTTCTTTTTACCCACCAACCCACTTGGGATGATTACCAACAGTTATTAAATATCCTGTTCACCACCGAGGAATAGAACCGCATCCTTCGGGAACGCAGACACACGGTCCCTGGAAGTGATGGGCGACCAACAGAGAATGAGGATTTGATTGCGGCTGCTTTCCCTCTCACACATCCAACAAAGGGGTGGGACTATAACACCCCCGAAGGTAGGGAATGCCTAAAGGTCTATCACCAGATTCTTATGGGGGGTCTCCGGGAAGCTGTTAAGTGCCCCACCAATTTGTCTAAGGTCAGTCAGGTGATGCAGGGAAGGGATGAGTCTCCTGGAGCATACCTGGAATGCCTGTTAGAGGCTTTCAGAACTTATACTCCCATAAATCCAGAGGCCGCAGAGAATCAAATGGCCATCAATATGGCTTTCATAAGTCAGGCAGCTCCAGACATAAAACAAAAACTTCAAAAACTGGAAGGTTTTGAGGGCAAAAACCTTTCTGAGCTGATGGCGGTGGCAAACAAGGTATTTAACAACAGAGAAACCCCCAAAGAAAGACAAACGAAAGGGCTGGCTAGGATATTGTTGGCTGAAAGAGCAACGAATCCCAAATGGGAGGACTGACCCTCTATGAAAAAGGGAACCCGAGCCCCGCGACCCCCACAGGAAGATCAGCCTCACCTAAAAAGAGACCAGTGCACATATTGTAAGCAGTTGGGCCACTGGGCTAGGGAACGTCCTCAAAGGATGGGATCCCAGCATCCCTCCAAGCCCAAGATCCTCCAGTTGGCAAACCTAGAAAACTGAAGGGGCCCGGGCTTGGTGAACCTCCACCACGAGCCCTGGGTGACCCTACAAGTGGAGGGATAAACCGTTGACTTCCTAGTTGACACTGGAGCACAATATTCAGTTTTAAAAGAGCCTATGGAAAAATTGACCAACAAATGCACTTGGGTGCAAGGAGGCACAGGAATCCCTCAGCACTCTTGGACTACCAAAAGGGAAGTAAACTTAGGTAAGAAGACAGTTTCACACTCCTTTATGGTGGTCCCAGAGTGCCCATATCCCTTATTGGGTAGAGATTTGCTAAATAAAATGAAGGCTCAAATCCATTTCTCTGGGAGAGGACCTCCTGATGTGACTGTACCAGACGCAGCCTATATCCTGTGCTTACAACTAGAAGAAGAATGGAGAGTGCACACCCCACCCCCTCAAAAGAGACGGACCGCTGTCCTCAAGGACCTTCAGACAGCAATCCCTGGAGTTTGGGCAGAAACTAATCCCCCACGGAAAGCCATCCAACAGCCACCAATAATAGTGACTTTAAAAACTAATGTTCAGCCTATAAGAGTAAAACAGTGTCCAATGACTCTCAAAGCCAGGGCAGGAATTACCAAACATATAAACCACCTTAGGGAGTTTGGTATTCTGGTTCCATGCCAGTCTCCATGGAACGCCCCTCTCCTACCCATCAAGAAACTGGGGACTAAGGATTTCTGCCAAGTGCAGGATTTAAGAGAAGTTAACAAGAGGGTAGAGGATATCCACCCTACAGTCCCCCCTTATGGTCTCCAACCTGCATACCCTGCTGAGCTCTCTCTCTCCAGAGAGAAGGGTCTATACTGTTTTAGATCTCAAGGATGCCTTCATTAGCCTGACCTTGACAAAGGAAAGTCAAGCCATCTTTGCCTTTGAGTGGTGAGACCTGAACCAGGGGTTTAATGGACAACTTGTTTAATGGACAACTCACTTGGATGCAACTGCCACAAGGGTTCAAGAACTCTCCCATGATCTTTGATGAGGTTCTACACCAGGACTTGCAAGAGTCGGGGGTAAGCCTTCTACAGTACGTAGATGACCTGTTAATTGCCACTGAAGATGAGGGCACTTGTCTTCAGGCCACCAGAGAGTTGCTCCTGACCTTGGACCAATTGGGGTATAAGGTCTCTTCCAAGAAGTCTCAGCTCTGTGTCACGGAGGTAATGGACTTGGGGTACATATTAAGGGATGGGCAGAGATGGCTGTCACCAGCCAGAAAGCAAGCCATTATGGGAATTCCAAGCCCAAGATCCCACAGGCAGTTGCGAGAGTTCTTAGGATCGGCAGGCTTCTGCCGGCTCTGGATACCCAGGTTTGCCGAGCTGGCAAAACCCTTGTATGAAGCCACTTGAGGAAGCGAGTCATCCTTCCTATGGACTGAGACTCAGGAGAGGGCCTTTCAAGAAATTAAGAAGGCTTTATTGCAGGCTCCAGCCTTGGCTCTGCCAGATATCCATAAGCCCCATCAGCTCTTTGTTGATGAATGAGCAGGAATAGGGAAGGGAGTCCTGACCCAAATGCTCGGGCCTTGGAAGAGACCTGTGGCTTACTTGTCAAAAAAGCTTGAACCCATGGCCTCGGGATGGCTGGGCTGCCTCAGAATTGTCGCAGCCATGGCTGTATTGGTTAAAGATGCAGATAAGCTCACGCTGGGACAGCCCCTTATGGTCATCACCCCTCACTCAATTGAGGGGGTCCTTAAAAATCCCCCCAACCGATGGATGACAAATGCTCAGTTGACGCATTATCAGGCCTTGCTCCTTAATCCCCCTCGCATCCAGTTCCTCTCCAGCACCACTCTCAATCCTGCCACTTTGCTGCCAGAACCAGATCTTGAGGTCCTGCACGACTGCCTGGAGGTACTCTGCAGCTTACATGGGACTTGGGAAGACCTGATGGATGTTCCATGGCCCCAACCAGACTTAATTCTGTTCACGGATGGATGTAGCTTCATTAAGGAAGGAACCAGGTATGCGGGGGCGGCGGTTGTCAGTCCATCATGAACAGTGTGGGCCTCTTCCCTACCGGTTGGGACCTCTGCCCAGAGGGCTGAAATAATTGCCCTGACTCAGGCCTTAAAGCTAAGTAAAGACCAGACTGTTAACATTTTCACTGATAGCCATTACGCTTTTGCTATGGCTCATGTCCACGGGGCTATATACAAGGAGAGGGGCTCCTGACAGCAGAAGGAAAGGCTATCAAAAATAAACAAGAGATCTTGGAACTCCTGGAGGCCATATGGTTACCAAAGAGACTGGCCATCGTCCATTGTCCAGGGCACCAAAAAGGGGATTCACTGGAGGCACAGGGAAAGAGGAGAGGGGGCCTAGCAGCCAGAGAAGCAGCCCTAACAGCCTTGAACATACTGGTTATTCTGCCTGAACCCCTCTTGCCAGAAGAGCCCTCCTACTCAGCTCAGGACGATCAAGATTTAACTTCCTTGGAAAATACCAAGATCAAGAATGGATGGAGATATACCTCTGACGGGAGGCTCATTCTGCCGCATAAGCTGGCAGAGAACTTAATATATAAACTTCACAAAGGGACTCACCTAGGAAAGAGAAAGTTACGGGAACTCCTGACTCCGTACCACACTTTCAATCTAACCAAAATGACTGAGAGCTGTCTTTCCAGATGTCGCTCCTGCCAGGTTACTATTCCAAGAGGAAAAGTCATGCCCCCAGTCAAAAGGGAGAGTGGCACTGTGCCTGGCATCCATTGGGAGGTGTACTTCACTGAGGTAAAACCTGGCAGGTAGGGCTATAAATATCTCCTAGTTTTTGTAGATACATTTTCAGGATGGGTCGAAGCATTTCCCACAAAGGGGGAAACTGCCTCAACGGTGGTTAAAAAGATCATTGATGAACTAATACCAAGGTATGGACGCCCCCCTCTATGATCCGGTCATTCAATGGACCAGTCTTCATCTCTAAGGTAACTCAATAGTTAATTAAAACACTGGGGACTAATTGGAAGCTACATTGTGCATACCACCCCCAGAGCTCAGGGCAAGTAGAGAGAATGAATCGGACCCTTAAAGAGACCTTGACCAAATTAACCCTAGAAACTGGCGATGAGTGGACAGGCCTCCTACCTTTTGCCCTATACAGGGTCAGAAATATCCCATATACTCAGGACATAACACCTTATGAAATCATGTATGGCCAACCACCCCCTTTGCTTCCCAAGCTTTGCCCTATACAGGGTCAGAAATACCCCATATACTCAAGGCCTAACACCTTATGAAATCACATATGGCCGACCACCCCCTTTGCTTCCCAAGCTGCCTTCAGATGTGCTAATTGACTTGTCTGAATCCCAATTCAGATTGCACAAGACAACGTTTTCCCCTTGCTGAGGCACATCTATGAACTGCCACCAGCCCAACCTCATGGATTCAAGACAGGAGACCTTGTCTGGGTGAGACGGAACCACAAGGAGCCCCTCAGACCTTGATGGAAGGGGCCACACATTGTGATCCTCACCACCCCCACTGCAGTTAAGGTGGGTGGTGTCTGTCACTCACATTTAAAGCCTGCATCAGAAGATTGGTCAGACCAAGTCAACAAGAGATGGAAGGTCACACGGATAAAAGACAATCCTCTCAAGCTAAAAATCTCTGCCACACCATAACCATTGTTGTTTTTTAAATTTCTTTTTATAGAGCCTGCCCTAGCTAACTCCCCTCACGGACTCCAAAACCTCACCTGGGTAGTTAGTAGCACATCCACTGGAAAGATAGTGAACATCTCCTCCCACCTGGGACCTCCAGGTACCTGGTTCCCCAAGATTACATTCGACCTCTGCAACCTGCTTGAAGGAGCTTGGGCATCATACACCCTGTCAGGAACTGTAAATTATGCTTGCCAGTCTCCCCTCGGCTGAAAGAAGATGAAGGAGCACCACTTCTATGTTTGCCTAAGCGACAATGGTGACCGAAGAAGTACCTGTGGGGGGCCAGGGGACTATTTCTGTGCTTCATGGAGCTGTGTGTCTACTGCCCCCATCACTACAAACTTGATCCAGGTAACTGCAGTCCCAGGCCTAACCCTTTGGCAAAACCCCAGATCAAGGCAATTTGAGGAACCCTGTTCCTCCTTTAGATGCAACCCTCTCTCCTTGAGCTTCACCCTGAAAGGAAAGGAACTTAAAAAAAGTTCCCCTGTATTCTTAATGCCTTGCTCAAATTCATCCGAGAACAGATACAGACAGTCCAACTGATGGTACTGCGTTCACAGTATACTCATTTAAATCAAGACCTCAAGCCTTATGACAATATAGAAATGGTTCCACCGCCCGAAATGTGCTGTCTTTCTGCTCCTGTAATTTGCTTGGCTTAAAGATTTAACCCTTGCCATAACTCTAGGGGTGAATGAAGAGCCAGAATGCTCTGACTCCATTTTGGCTAGCTTCTTTAGACAAACACAGACAAGGTCAGGCATATTGTAAATGTAAGGGCCTTATAAGGTGTATTAGGGTGAGAGAGAGAGAGAGAGAGAGAGAGAGAGAGAGATATTGTAGCACACTGATTATAGAAGATGTCACAAATTAAAGTGTGGGTGGTAGTAGTGAAGTGGGAGGAGTTGGAGGGGGAGAGGGAGGATTCCACTCTCCTCCTCAATGTTTCTGCTGCACTGACTTTAGAATACATTCCCTTCTGCCTTTTCCTCTTCAGTCCTGTCTGATACCCATTCATCTTTCACACAGGGAGTTTTAATATCTGAAGATAGTTCTGTTTCGTGAGATTTTCACTTAAGGTTTAAGTGCCTTAATGAAATCATAAATCACAACTAATGGTACTGAACTTGTATCTGTAAACTTGTATCTTTGAGGCAAATAAATATTGCATTGCAAAACATTGAGGAG
>NW_008359594.1:673626-719059 GCF_000622305.1 Nannospalax galili
TATTAGCCATCACATAAGGTATGAACAAAAACTTCTGACTCTAAAAGATATTAATCAGCACATTCCAATGCCCTGAAGACAGCCCCTACCAATCAAGACTTTCCCCATATGCAGGATATGGGGACATCCAATTATTTTTTAAAATTGCTTGGTACACACGGATTTCTGTGGAGTGCCCCAATAAATGCTCCTGTCTGCTATTGTTTGGGGCCAGACTCCATCTTTGGCTTGTGAAGTCTGTGCCCAGCTAGCCACCATTTGGTTGTTGTCCTTTTTTACTTTAAATTCTTGAATAAACTTTTTGTATAATCTTTTTGGGTATCTGTGGGAATTATTCTCGATTCTCAAACCCTAACACAAGGCAGCGTTTCTCAAGGTACTCAGACTGCGGTTTTGTGTTTTGTTTTGTTTTGGTTTGGTTTGGTTTGGTTTGGCTTGGCTTGGTTTGGTTTGGTTTGGTTTCACAGGATTGCTTTGGTTATCTGGGGTCTTTTGTGATTCCAGGTAAATGTTAGTTTTGAAGCGGGGTCTCCCTGTAGCCCCAACTGTCCTGGAACTCACTATGTAGACCTTTTATATGCAAACCTAAAATAGAGGCTTGTAAGTCTAAAACCTTAAAATCACTATTACAAAATCCTATCATTTCTACATTTATCAACAAGCACACATTATTGGGGGTACATAAGGTTCTTATCAAATATATTTGTTAGTACCTAATCATCAGTCATACAGAACAGAGTTATACTGAGGCCGTAGTTCATTAATTTCATATTAGGTTAATTTTCCTTCAGTATCATAAATTTTTATATATGTGTATATATACATATATATGAGTTTAATTGTAATATATATATATATATGTTTAATCATATTACCCTACACAAGGGATTATGCTCATCTTAGAAGCTATAGGTCGCCAAATAAAAAGTTTAATGCCAGGCTTGGGATACCTCCCCTATTTGTTGTTCAGTGGGGTCCCAATGACCCCCCAAAATGATACAGGCTATTGCTGTTGCTCTTGGTTACCCACCAGAACTTGATGGTAAGATCCTATTCCTGAAGATACCATATACTTTGGTCATAGGATATGAAGAAATCAAATCAGTACTGATCAGAAAGCTTCTAGCAGTTTCCTGCTGCTAACTCTCATAGTACTGGAAGATGCTGTGCAGGCTACTGGAGGAAAAAAGACATCAACAGTCTTATCCAGCTGTGAACCCTATGAACAGCAATAATGACCAGCATGGCAAGATATGCCCATGGATGCAATAGTGGCACAGTGTTATGAGGTAACTAACCACATTCTGGTTGGATTTAAGGAATGCTCCACAGGTGGAAGCACATCCCTGGTACTGAAATCTGACCAAAAACCCGTGGTTGGGGGACTCACACCCTGGGATGAACGCACTAATATTATTTTGCTAAATGTACATAGTATTAAATTTCCCTCTTAATTTGTATCTCTACCTATATTTTAGTGCAGCTCTCAGACCCATCAAAGAAGTTTGTTAGTGAAGTGGATGGTGGTTAATGTAGAAACTCACAACTGTTCAAAGTACAGAAACTAAGTGACTGTGGACTGTTTAGTCACAAATGGGACATCTATATCACAGGCTCAGGGACCATGTCAGAAGAGATGTCAGAACTATTATAAGAGCCAGAGATCAGGGAAGACTGCAGCAAAACACTGTTTTCAGAACATGAAAAGACCCCTATAGTTATAGAACTCACTGCAGCTGTGGTTGCCTGCAAAAAAGCTGCACAAGATCAAGCTGATCAACATTCTAGCATAGAGGGGGAAGGGGAGTTTACTAACTTCTACCCTTAAGTGAGGATCTATGGACAGTTGATGGCTTCTGTGGTAGGAAGAGTCAATTTTCCTTAAGGCTATAGCTCCTGGTAGATTGACCATGCTCCAGTGCAAGACTCCACACCCAGAAGTATATGGGCAACACAAATTGGAGTCAATGGGTTATTACAGTTTTTAAAAAAGGACATGAAGTTGGTGGGGGTAGAGAGGTGGAGGTAGATCTGGGAGGTGTTAAGGGGAGGAGTTGGGGTGAATATGATCAAAATACATTGTATGAAGTTATCAAAGTTTCCCTGCTAAGTAGGGACCAGCACATCCATCTCCCATTTCCTTTCCTTGGTTCTTGAGGCTTCTGAAGTGCTCTTAACTAGCTAGGGTCACTTTGTCCTCCTGGAGAGCCCCTGAGTAGCCTAACCGGAGCCATCTGGCCACTCTAAAACCAAAAGTTAGAACTTGAAGCCTAGACCAACCAGCTTTTAATACTTGATCAGAACTCAACCAAGGCACATCAATAATACAAACAAAAATAGACCTCAACTCTACAAAGAAAGGCTTGAGTTTCATACCAGAATCACAGGCAACAAAAGAAATTCACATGCCAAAACCACAATAAAAAATAATAACATGAAAAAACAAAATAATATGTTCCCACCAAACACCACCAGTCCTGTAGAAGAGTAATACAATGAGAACCCACTAAAAATAACCCAGGACACTGAATTTAAAAGAATAATCATAAATATTGTGAAAGAATTAAACCAATTTAAAGAACACACAAACAACTCAAAGAACTAAAAGAAGATAGGGATAAACTTCTGACTAACTTCATAAAAGAGATAAAAATATTCAAGAAAATTTGGACTGAAATGAAGAAGGAAGTGAAAAAAAACTCAATAAGCTATTTTGAAGCCACAGGAGAAATCCTCACCAACAGAATGAATGAAATGGAAAACAGAATATCAAGATTAAACGATAAAGTCGAAGAACTGGACTCAAGCAAAGAACTCAAATAAATTTTTTCAAAAATAGGAATGGAATATGCAGAAAATGTGGGACACCATGAAAAGACCAAATTTACACATCATAGGCATAGAGGAAGGAGAAGACTCTCAGGTAAATGGTATTGACCAAATCTTCAACAGGATTATAGAAGAAAATTTCCCAAAATTAAAGAAATACGTACCCATACAAGCATAAAAAGCACATAGAACACCAAATAGACAGAACCAGAAAAGAAACTCCCCACAGCATATCATAATAAAAACACTAAGTGTACAGAACAAAGAGAGAATACTGAAAGCAGCAAGAGAAAACCAAGTCACATATAAAGAAAAACCCATCAAAATTGCAACTGACTTTTCAATGCAAAATATGAAAGCCAGAGGAGCCTGGACCAAAGTATTCCCACTTTTAAATGACCACAGATGTCAACCCAGAATATTTTACCCAGCAAAAATGTCTATTATAGTTGAAGGGGAAAGAAAAATTTACCATTAAACAAACAGGCTTGAAAGAATTCATGCCCACCAAACCAGCCCTTCAGAGAATACTTAAAGCAATACAAAGGATTGAAGAAAGGAACGATTATACCCAAGAGGCAACAGAAAGAAACAAATGAAAGTATAATTATGGAAACACAAAGTTAGACTAAGACTGCAAACAAACTAAAATGACAGTAACCAATACACCTTTCAATGATAACTTTAAATATCAATGGCCTAAACTCCCCAGTCAAATGACACATGCAAGTTGGATGGATTAAGAAACAAAATCCATCTTTTTGTTGTATGTAAGAAACTTATCTCACCTTCAAGGATAGGCACTACCTTAATTAAGGTGAAAAGCTGGAATAAATTATTACAAGAAAATGACACTAAGAAATAAGTAGAGGTTGCAATTCTAATATCTGTCAAAATAGACTTTAAACTAAAACTAGTCAGAAGAGATAAAGAAAGTCACTTCATTCTAATCAAAGGAATAATAGACCAAGAAGATATTAAAATAATGAACATATATGCACCAAACTGTGTTGCACCCAATTTCATAAAAGCACTACTACAAAACCTTAAGACACAGATTAACCCCAACTTGGTAATAGTAGGGGACTTCAATACCCAATTATCCCCAATAGACAGGTTAACCAAACAAAGAATAAACAGGGAGACACGGGTTTAAATACCATACTTCAAATGGAACTAACAGGCATCTACCAAATATTCCACCCAAGCACCAAAGAATGTTTTTTGTTGTACGTAAGAAACATATCTCACCTTTATTCTCTAAAATTGACCACATACTTGGACACAAAATAAACCTTAACAAATACATAAAAAATTGAAATAATTCCATGCATTCAATCAGACCACAATGCAATAAAGCTTAAAATCAACATCAAAAGAAGCTCTAGTAACTACACAAACTTGTGGAGATTAAAAAACAACACACTCCTGCTGGGCGTGGTGGCGCACACCTTTAGTCCCAGCACTTGGGAGGCAGAGGCAGGCAGATCTCTGTGAGTTCAAGGCCACCCTGGTCTACATAGTGAGTTCCAGGACAGCTGGGGCTATAGGGAGACCCTGTCTCAAAAAGACACACACACACAAAAAAAAAACAAAAAAAAAACACTCCTGAACAATGAATGGGTCAAAGAAGAAAGTAAGAAGGAAATAACAGTACTCTTGGAACTAAGTGAAAAGGATAATACAACACAACAAAACCTCTTAAGATAATTTAAAAGCAGTCCTAAAAGAGTTTATTGCTCTAAATGCTTACATTAAAAGATCAGAAAGAACACAAACAAATGAATTAACATTGCAGCTCAAAACTCTGGAAAGGCAAGAACAAGTGAAACTCAAACCCAGCAGATGAGAAGAAATAACAAAAATCAGAGAAGAAATTAATGAAATAGAAACAAAGAAAACAACACAAAGAATCAATGAATCTAAAAGCTGGTTCTTTGAAATAAATAAATAAGATTAGACAGATCCAGCCCAGTTAACCAAAAGAAAGAGAAAATCCAAATCAACAAAAGCAGAGATGAAAGGGGAAATATAAAAATAGACACCAAAAAGATTCAGAACATTATAAGGGAATACTTTAGAAACCTATATTCTAAACTTGAAAATCTAAAATAAATGAATAAATATCTAAATTCATAGGAATCACCAAAGCTGTACCAAAAAGAGATCAAGAATGTAAATAGGCCCATAACAAATAAGGAAATTGAAATAGTAATACAAAATCTCCCAACCAAAATAAGCCCAGGCCCAGACGGATTCACAACAGAATTCCACGAAACATTTAAAGATCTACAACCAATACTATTAAAATTATTCAAAAATAGAGAAACAGAGGGAGAACTCCCAAACTCCTTTTATGAAGCCAGTATCACTCTAATACCAAAATCAGGAAAATACACGACCAAAAAAGAAAACTACAGACTCATATCCTTAAGGAACATTGATGCAAAAATTCTCAATAAAATACTTGCAAACCTCATACAGACACACATCAAAAAGTCATCCACGATGATCAAATCAGCTTTATTCCAGAGATGCAAGGATGGTTCAGTATATGACAATAAATGTAATAAATCATATAAATGGACTCAAAGACAAAAATCACATGGTCTTCTCAACAGCTTCAGAAAAGACCTTTGACAAAATTCAACGTGCATTTATATTAAAAGTCCTAGAGGGAACTGGACTGGAGGGACCATACCTCAACATATTTAAAGTTGTATACAACAAACTAACAGACAACATAATTCTAAATGGAAAAAAACTGGAAGCATTCCCCTTAAAATCAGGAATTAGACAAGGATGTCTACTATCTCCACTCCTTTTTAATATAGTGCTTGAAACTCTTGCTAGAGCAATAAAACAAGAGAAGGAAATTAAAGGAGTACTAATTGGAAAAGAAGAGGTCAAACTATCCCTATTTGCAGATGATATGATGATATACCTAAGAGATACCAAAAATTCAACTTTCAGCAAAGTGAACAGAAATGATTAACACTTTCAGCAAAGTGGCAGGTTAGAAAAAAAACTTTAAAAAATCAGTAACCTTTCTATATACAAATAATAAGCAATTGAAGAAAGTGTACATGGAAATCCTCCCATTCACAATAACCTAAAAAAATCTAGGAATAAACCTGAAAAGTGATATTAAAGATCTCTGAAATGAAAATATTAAGTCTTTGAAGAAAGAGACTGAGGAAAACACCACAAGATGGAAGGACCTCCCATACTCATGGATTCGTAAGAATAATATTGTGAAAATGACCATCCTACCAAAAGGAATCTATGAATTCAATGTGATCCCAATCAAAATCCCCATGACATTCTTCACAGAATTAGAAAAAAAATCCTAAAATTCATATGGAATCACAAAAGACCACAGATAGCCAAAGCGATCTTGATCAAAAAGAGCAAAGCTGAAGGGATCACCATACTAGATCTCAAACTATATTGCACAGCTATAGTCATAAAAAAAGAATGGTACTGGAACACATAGATAATGAAACATAATTGAAGAACAAAACTGAGTACAGTTATTTCAGCCACTTCATATTTGATAAAGGTGCCAAGAACACACACTGAAAGAAAGACAACATCTTCAATAAACGGTGCTGACAAAACTTTATTTCCACCTATAGAAGAATGAAACTAGACCCTTATCTCTCACCTCGCACAAAAGTCAGTTCCAAATGGATCAAAGACCTCAATGTGAAACCTGAAACTCTGAAACTATTAGAAGAAAACATAGACAGTACCCTACAAGACATAAGTGTAAGAAAAGACTTCTAAATAGGACATCAGTTGCTCAGGAATTAAGGTCAACAATCAACAAGCGGGACCTCATTAAACAAAAAAGCTTCTGTACAGCAAAAGAAATAATCAAGGAACTGAAGAGAAAGCCCACAGAGTGGGAGAAAATCTTCACCAGCGACACATCTAACAGAAGTTCAATATCTAGAATATATAAAGAACTAAAAAAACAAAGAATCAAGAAAACAAATGACCCAATTATAAGATGAGCCTATGGATCTGAACAGAGAGTTCTCAACAGAAGAAATAAAGATGGCTAGGAAACACCTTTAAAAGTGTTCAACATCCTTAGTAATTAGGAAAATGCAAATTAAAACCAGTTTAAGATTTCATCTTATCCCAGTCAGGCTGGCTCATTTGTTCAAGAGAACAAATGATACCAAATGCTGGAGAGGATGTGGGGAAAGGGGAATGCTCACTCACTGCTAGTGGGATTGAAAGCTCATGCAACCACCATGGAAAGCAATGTGGAGACTTAAACTAAAAATGAATATACCATATGATCCGGTTATATAACTCCTTGGCATATACCCAAAGGACTCATCCTACTGCAGAGATACTTGTACACCCATGTTTGTTGCTTCTCTTTACACAATAGCTAAGAAATGGAAGCAACTGATGAGTGGATAATGAAAATGTGGTGTATTTAATACAATGATGTCTACTCAGTGGTAAAGAAAGACGAAATCTTGAAATCTGCAGATAAATGGATGGAACTAGAAACTGTTGTACTAAGTGAATCAACACAGATTCGGAAGAACAAATGATGTATGCTCTCCCTCATTGTGGATCTTAGCACCAAATCCTTATATGTGAGAATATATCCTGATGTAACTGCAGGAGCCAGGAAAATGGAAAGGAACCATGGAAGTAAAGAAAAAGAAGGAGCCTGGGAGCTAGGAATAGTAGGACACAAGTATTACCAACTGAAAAAATGGGTAAAATTGGGGTATTTAACTGGGAGGGGACTAAGGAGGGTTATACAAGGAACAATGGTGGTGAAGGAAAAAAAGGATCTCAAGAGAGGAAGGACCATAGGCAGCAGGTATTATCAAGGGTGAAATGGGGAAATTAGGATACTTTCACTGGAGAGGGAGGAGGAAGGGTTAGACATGGAGAGAGAGATAAATAATGCTTAGATGGTGTGAAAAATATGAGGGAAATTTATTAGTTCAAAAGCTGAAAAATTACAGATACAGCATCTCTACATGAGTCTATCTGTATAGATGAAGGCTATATAACAAGAAACAATGCCGGACAGGAGAAAACTCGCTTTGAGTTGTTGGCCAGGGAAATTCAAGAGACTCCCAACATTACACAGCCTATTACTACAGTCCTTGATTGCCTCCCAGAATTTGAAGCTAAGATCCTATTGCTGAAAATAAGACATACTTTCGACTTGGAGCAATGGAGCTAGAACTGACCTGGAAGCCACAGAAGGTTAGCTCACATAGATTTGAGAACACTATGCAAGTTGCTAAGGGAGAACATCAATCTATGGTCCAACCTCAGCTTTAAGGCCTAATAACCACAACAATTGATACAGAAAACTATGTTGTATAGTAGTGGCACTTTTATCTTGGGGGGTCATCAACAGCTACCAAATTGGATTTAAAGTCCACTTAATGGGAGGGAACTCATGTATTGTACTGCAAACATGGCCAAATAAACATGAATGTGGAGGCCATGGATCTTAGAAAAAAAATCCCAAGCCTGTCACATCCTAGACAAATGTAATTTCTTACCATATGCTAAATTTGGATCCTTATATTTACAGACAATACGCCAGTCATCACTCATCAAAGAAGTGTCTTTGCAACAGATGGAGACTATTACAGAGTTCCACAACTGGTCACACACAGAGAACAAGTGTCTGTGAGATGTCCAACCTCAAGTGGCACATCTACAATGGAACCTCTATACCTAAGGCTCAGGGAACATAGAACAAGGGGTAGAGGGAACACTAATGCATCTCTCAACTCTCATCAACGAAGCTCCCTCATGCAACAGAGGGCAATGAACACAAAAGACCACAAATGGCCAAAGCATAGAAGATAAGAGTCTGCGGATTGTGAGCCCTTGGACAGGACTCCTACATTAAACTTCACTCACCCAGAGCTCAGGGACCATTTTGGAAGAGGGAATGAAAAGATGGTAAGAGCCAGAGGAGCTAGTGCATGACCAGATGGAAACAGAATCTTACAGGCTCCTAGGACCTTGATCATATGAATCTACAGCAATGGTGTCAGCATGAACAAGACCCATGCAAGCTCAAGCAGACAAAACCCAGCAAAGAACTGGGAAAATGGGCAGAAGACCCCAATCTTAGCCAAAGAACTATTGGCATCTGATTACTGCTGAGTTAGGGAAAGCTCGTCTTTTTAAAAATATATATATTTTATTTCTTTAAGGGAGTGACTCTGGATAGGCTGACTAGACCCCAGTGGATGTACTTGCACTGAGGGATGTCTGTATATACTCACTTGACTAGATAGGCCTTAACATAAATAACAGAATGCCTGAAATCTGGCGGGGGGGCAGTTCACCTGAGGGAGGATACAGATGGGGTAGGAGGTATAAAGATGATTAAGATGTTTGGAAGTAAATACACAAAATTCAATAAAAATACACAAAAAGACACAAAGAAACACACACACACACACACACACACACACACACACACACACAAAAAGCATTCCATTCAATTCTGGCTCCTACAGTGTTATTACCAAACTTTTGTGAAAGACACTGTTTTAGTGTATTTTCTATCGCTGTGAGAAAAGACTCTAACAACAACTTGGGGAGGAAATGGTTTATTGCATCTTATACTTCCAAATGATAGTGCATCACTGAGGGAGGTCAGGGCAGGAACTCAAGGCAGGAACCTAGAGGCAGGAACATAGAATGAGAAGCTAAGTCCATTGGAAGAATACTGCTTACTGGCTGGCTCTCCCAGGCTTGTCGTCTACCCTTCTTATACAGCCCAGGCTCACCTGTTCAAGGATGGCACTACCCACAATGGGCTGGGGCCTCCTGCACCAAAAAAAAAAAGAAAGAAAGAAAGAAATGCCTCCCAGACCTGGCCACAGGCCAGTCTGGTGGATGAGATTCTCAGTTGAGGCTCCGTCTTCCCAATCTGTCAAGTTGACAATAGAAGCTAATCTGCACACAGAAGCCTTGAAATAAAGACTAACTGCAACGTGGAAGATGATTTTGACAGTCTAGGAAGAAAGTCTGTATAATACTTAGTGATACAGACATATTAAGTCGAAAACACAAGGATAAAGAAGGGAATGTCAGTGAAAATACTGTACAACTCCAGCTTTTCTTCCTAATTTGCTTTATGGTTGCATGGATACAAATTAATGAACAAAAATTAAGCCCGGTAACAACTAAGCTAATTTTTTTCAATTTTTCTCAACTTTATTTATGTCTTTCCATCATGAATCTCATAAAGAAGTCAAGCAATATACCAATACTCAGCTAGATATCAAATTATGCACTTCCAATATATAGGGATTGTGTATCACAGCAACTGTATATGTTTGAATTTGTATGTTGAAGATTAGGAAAAAAAGATGGATGTTACTGATTTGCATGTAGAAAAGTGTTAGAGTCAAATATTCAACCCAATATAGAATGAGAAGCATTTATGACTTGCACGGTGGGGACTACTGCCCCTTTTGCTAATCATTTTTAACCTGAGATATCCCTGAGCTGAACAAATAAGTCATTTTAGAGAACATAAGAAAAATAAACACGATAAATAATAAATAAATATAAAATCTTACTACTACATTTTTACTAGACCATCTGTAGCTCTAAAACTTCAGATGCTTAGATTACAGGCTGAGTATTTGTACATTAAGTGCAAGAAAAGCTAAAAGAAGTATTTCCTTTTCTTTTTTATATCATAACTATGAAGCCATGTGGTTACACAAATTCTACTGCATTTGTATGCAAAACATGAATGTCATTTACCTTTATTCTTGTCAGTCACTTGGCAGAATTTATCACATACCGTTTCCAAGAATCAGAGACTGAGATGTGTTTATGAACTTTCACTCACCACAGCACAACAGTAACAAAAGATGCCATGCCCCTTCACTATGGTTCAAGACAACAGGAAAACAGGTCACAGGAAAGAGAATCAACAACTGTTATAGCTGAAAAACTACTCCGTATTAAATTTTTACCATGGCTTTACTTTCATTTCTACTGAACTATGGTAGCATAATTCAAGCTCAACAAATAAAAATTATTTTGTAAAGACTATATTTTTAATTGTGTATATGTGTACAGTCTGTGTATAGGTTTATACACATTAGTGCAGGTACCCACATCGGTCAGAGGGAATACTGGATTCCCTGGAACTACAGTTCTGTTTATTGTGAGCCAACTGATGTGGGTGCTGGAAACCAAACTCCTCTGCAAGAGATGCTGAGCCCCTAAATCAGAAATCTTAATATTTAAATTTTACTTTGACTTTCCATTAACAACAACAACAACAACAACAACAAAAAACTCAGATAGCTGGGTGTGGTGGAGCACGCCTTTAATCCCAACACTCGGGAGGCAGAAGCAGGAAGATCTCTGTGAGTTCAAGGCCAACCTGGTCTACATAGTGACTCCAGGACAGCTGGGGCTACGTAAAAAAAAAAAAAAAAAAAAAAAAAAAAAAACTCAGATAAAGCATAAAGCACATTGGAAAGGGAAAAGATAATATTAAACTCACTCTCTTGATTTGGTTTCTTGACACATGAACTTATTTTCAATAGAAAAGAAACAGCAAATTTTCACTTTTCATAGAAGCTATGATATCATTTTGAATTCCTCATTCCTCAATTGTAATCAGAATACAGCACTTAACATCTTATAAATAAATTTGTTTTCAATCAGAGTCAGCCCCAGTGACAGGAATGCACATTTAACAAGCAATGAATTCCATTACCAATAGAAATAAAGAACTATGTAAACAAGCTTAAAATTATTTTATGCCTGTATCAGAAAATGTAGCTTCTAATAAAACTTTGATCCAAATGCCACTAACTTCCGAAAATAATTTGAGTAGAGGATAGAGTAAAAATGTAGGAAAAATAACTATTTTCCTAATCTTCAACACATAAATTTAAACATAGACAGTTGCAGTATAACACTTGCAAACCTTTCCAATCTGGGACCCTCAGCCACACCACCCAAGGATAGCTATGGATGTGGCCCAACACAAAAGAATAAACTTGACATGCACATTGTGAGCTTTGTGACTCTTTTTTTCTTCCTTCTCCCCCTCCTCCAGTCACAGTGGCATCCTGACTACTTCTTCAACCTGCCACCCACCCACCTCAGGCCTTTGCGCTGCCCTGTATCTAGAACTCTCCTCCCCACAACTCACCCCTCACCTTCATCATGCTTCCACTCAACCTTTCCAGCAAAGCTCCATCCAACAGGAAACAGGAACGTGGGTTGGGAGAACCCACACTTTACTGATGGGCATCCAGTGAAGTGGATGGAAACCCAGGAGAGCAGCAGTCCTGGAAACCACATGATCAAGGGTGGAAAGGCGCTGGGTGCATCTACCCACACTGGAGGACGACTGACAGGGTGGGCAAGAGGCTGGAAACCAGAGACCCACCTACTGGAGTCAGCAAGACTGAGGTCACTGTGGATCTAACAATGTCTGTTTCCGTGTGCGTGCATGTGTGTGTGTGTGTGTGTGTGTGTGTGTGTGTGTGTGTCTGCCTGTGCACTGAGGGCAGGGCGGAGAAGCCACAAAACCCTGAGTGAGCCAAATGAAGTGACTTCCAAGTCAACAGGGGAGAAGGGAATGTTGAGCACAGATGACCATTTCCAGAAGCAGGGTGGCTCACCACCCTGAATTGACCATTTAATATGAGTTTCTCAGATGTGAGACTTTCAGTTTTGTTTTACATTGTTTGGATGGTTGGTTGGTTGGTTTATTTATCTATTTATTTACTTTAGCATGTAATTGTCTGAAATTTCTATATCCTTGCCCTGGATGGAGCACAGCAAGGCCTTGAACCACTTCAAAACTGCTCTAGCAAACACTGTAGGCATACACTTATGATTCTTTTTCTGTAACACAATATGGTTCTCCAGCATGAGCTTTAAATGACAATATCACCAAAAGGTTGAACATGCCCAGTACTTATGTGTTGGCACAATATCAAGATGTAAATATAATTATATGTTAAAATATACGTCCAGGCTTGATATAAAATCCCATCCTGTTCCTCATTCCCATACTTTACTGAAGACATCCAGGGAGTTTTTAGGAATTTTTTATGCATGATCTTAATTACTAATTCCTGGCTCTTTGGGCTCAATAATAAAAGATCAAAGTCAGGGTCTGGAGAGACGGCTCAGCGGCCAAGAGCACTGGCTGCTCTTGCAGAGGACTTGGGTTTGATTCCCAGAACCCACATGGCAGCTAACAACCATCTTAACTCCAGTTCCAGGGGATACAACACCCTCTTCTGACCTCTGTGGGCACTGCATGACACAGGTACATTTATATACATGCAAGCATAACACTCATACAGTTAAAAATAGTTTAAAAAAATCAAAATCACCAAAAATGATGGTTCACTAGAAGTCAGAAGACCTGGCTCAGTTAGTCTCAGGGTGAAATTGGCACTACATCAACTGACTCCATGCAAAATGGGCCTGTGAAAGATCTCACCAGGCAGCTAGCCAGCTATGAAGACGGGTGACAGATGTGCTTGCACAATAGAAATTGAACTGGGTTTTGTTTATGACAAAACCTACCAGACAGACCACATGCTCTTTTTTCTGATCTATGTGCTATAAAAACCTATTCTTTCATCTCTCCTGATTTGTTTCTCTTCAGTAAGCTAAATTCTTAGCCAAGTCTGGCTAGGTCTTGGATGATAGACTGGACCTAGAACTTGTTCCTGAAATTGTTGTCTGGTTCTGACTTGACTCTATCTCCTCAGTCAGACTGACAATCATGAAACAGGGACATGTCATCTGAAGTGTGGGGGCAAGACAGTTCCCCATCGCCCAGGGCTGAGGTGCGTAATCTGTGCATGGCTCTTACAATTTTTCCTTACTGGTACTCAATGTTTCCATTGATTCCCTTTGTTTTGGGGTACACAATCCTGTAATATGTAAATGATTAGTTTTCCTCTGCATTATTTATGTACATATATATATGCTTTGTGTTTCATTTCTTATTTAATAGCACTGCTTAGCCTCTTGGAAGTTACATTAAGTAAAAGAGATGACATTGAAAATCTATTCTCCATTTCTGACTTCACTGATGGGTTTCAGAGATGGTCTGATATTGTCATCACGGATGAAAGAGACCCCTAGATTTTACTGCTGGTGATCACGATCCTCAAGAGTGTTCTGTAAGGATCATGAATGATATGATAGCCTTATTCATGAAGCCAGAAGTTCTCAAAACAGGCATAAGAGTCATACCAAGAGTTAGTACTTGCTATCTCATATCACCCCCTCAGTGTCCTAAAGTAAAAAACCACATTAAAATTTTTAATTATTATGTATTTGTATCATGTTATATATGTGTGCATATGCCACAGTGTAAGTGTGGAGGTCAGAGAACAACTTTGTAGAATTGGTTCTCTCCTTCCACCTTTATGTAGATTTCTGGAATTGAACTCAGATCACCAGACTTGTTTGACAGGCTCCTTACCCACTGAGCCATCTCACCAACTCAAAGATTACTTTTTTTAAGATTTATTTTTATTTTTATTTCTGTGTATGTGTGTAAGTATATGCCACATATGTGGGAGTGCTCACCAAAGCCAGAAGAAGGAGTCAGATGCCTTGGAGTTGGAGTTACATGTGGTTGTAAGCCAGCTGATATGGGTGCTTGGAACTGAACTGTGTCCTCCAGAAGAGCAAGAGGTGCCTGGTACAAATGTGCCATCTCTCCAGCCCCTCAAAGACTACATTTTTAATCAAATAGTACTTTTTTATATTATGCAAGACTACTCTTACTCTATACTCTTCTTGTTGAGAATGAATTAGAATTCTATATTTAGAAAATCCAGATGTTATTTTTAGGAATGATCAGTTCCAACCAGTATAAACCCTCAGTCTTGCTTAGTATTGCTGTTGACTATGAGACTGTAGACCACAAAACAGCCTCGTCTTCTTCACCACAAACCTCCAAAGTTCAGTCTGCAAATACTTGATCACAAGCTTCCAAGCTCTATTATCTGAGTCTGTTCATAATCGACTTTCTCCACATAATTGTTACTATTTAT
This sequence comes from Nannospalax galili, assembly GCF_000622305.1. Classification (NCBI taxonomy): domain Eukaryota; kingdom Metazoa; phylum Chordata; class Mammalia; order Rodentia; family Spalacidae; genus Nannospalax; species Nannospalax galili. Next base: position 688,539 of record NW_008359594.1, read on the forward strand.
TCGGATGAGATTTCCCTGAGTCCAAACAATATTCCCTGAGCATCACTCCTATGTTCCTTTTAGCTCTTCATAGCTGTGCTGTAAGATTGGAAATATTTACAAAGATTGCTCGGATTTCCCTTTCTGCCTCATTCAACTAGAAATTGAACTAAGTCACCCAGGGACGTTATATTTTGAAGGAACAATGGCTTTCGGAGCAGGTAGATCTTCCTTGAAACCATTCAGACCCTTTGGCACTAGCCTATCTAAAGCAACAATGCTGTTGTAAAATGGTACCCAGTGAGGGTTCACAGACCTTGCTATCATTACATTGCTGACATTTTTCTCCACTATTTGCTTCCTGAAATACATACAAATTCATAAGGCAGTAAGTCAAAGCCTGAGTTAGTGTATTCAGTGGTTCTGTGGTATAGATTCTTCTGTCATGGATGATTTCAAGTTACCAATATAATAACACTGAGTTCCAGTAAAGCTGGGGAGAGTTGTAAACCATTGTATGGTATTTCCATCATTCAGCGACAATAGGTCTTTAGTCTCAAGAGCATATCAAAGTAAAATTATTAAATAGTTGGGAAGGTATACATTTTGAGTGTTTACCAGCTTCCTTTTTAGTAGACTGGATTGTTAGGCTCTATAACAATTTAAATAATAACTACATTTTGATATCAGGCTGGCAAAATTCCAGGAAATTTTACAATCAGTTCTTACAAGCTGTTAGAAGCCAGTTCTAATATGCCCCTGTCCAACATCTCCCCAATCATAGAAAGGCTGAAGTTGAAAGACCCTCAGCAATGACATGGCCCAGTTTGCATTTCCTATAGATGGAGAAACCTCAGGTTTAGATTACTGAAAATTGTAGTTCCCGTCATTGACAAAGAAACCCTCCTGTCCCTAGCAACTGGTCCAGAGTGAACTGCTTTGCACCTTGCTCCTTGATGTGGGACACCAGCAGCAGCAGAATCTGGGAGCTTGTGAGCAATGCAGATTCTCAGGCCCACACCAGACCTGCTTGGTGGGGATAGCAAATGCTTCAAGTGGCACATCAAAGTCTGAATTTCAAAACAGTAATTCAAACGCAGGCTGTCCATTACAATCATGTGGGGTGTTTTAAAGTCCACACACCTGACCCCCACCCTCAGAAATTGTGTAAATAGATGAGCTAGAGCCAAGCAAGGGGTATCTTTTTCCGAATCCCAGCTGGTTTCACTACAGAGTTCAGATAAAAGATCTTAGCTGTATCACATCTTCTCCATGACACCTGAAATGCTGAGGATAACGTTCCCAGAGAAACAGGGGTAAAGAGCCTGTACCCGAAGATAGCACAGAAACTTCCTAAAAAACAGAATCCCAAGCCCTGAATGAACCCAGAGCTCCCAGAAGCATGACCCCAGAAGTTTTTCTGTGCTATGACCTTGTCGATCAGGGAAAATGAAAGCTCTAGGAAAGCCAGCAGGGCAGCAAGCTGCCTTATGTGAAGTCTATGCAGCCGCCTCTGCTTCTTTCTCCCTTTGCTCTGAAGAGACTGTATTGTTGGTGTCCCGCCACATGAAGCCACCATTATTATGGCTGCCCTCTTCCTTCCCATCGTCCTCTAAAGGTTCCTATAGAACTGATTTACTCTTTTCAGATTTAAAGTATTTTATAAAAATATTCAGCAAATATTTCAGCAAAAATAAATGTCCCTAAATAGCCACTCCATCCAGCAGAAGTCATGATCACCCGTGTTCCTCCTAAAAGCCTAAAATAGAGTCCGCACTTTCAGTTCCCTCCAAGGAGCATCCTTGTTTAGCTAACCTAGTTAGAAGCTGTGAGCTTGTGTTTTTGGGTCCTGTAAGAGCCTTGTGTTTTTAAAAATAATCTTGTCTGAAAACCCTTTTCCCAAAGGAGGATAGGGATATGCAAATTTCCAGGAACTGGGAGCCAAGCACTAACCTGTTTGGAGATGCAGCCCTTCCTTGCAGACCCCAGGGAACACTGAGTGGATGTGGTCCAGGGCAGGGGCTGCACAGAAGTTCCTTGGGAGCCCCTCTAGGGTGCTTCCTTTGGGCTTCATGTCCCTGCTTGTAATATTGGCAAGATGGAGCCTGCCACATCAGGGTTCTCCAGGGACTGCTTGTCCCTGCCCTGACATTTTCATAACTCCTTTTTTAGATCAACTGTGGAGAGTAGATATTGCATTTTAATTCAACCACTGCCATGGTCTAGAACGGAAACAAGCATCTCCCTTACCTGTTGTAGAAAGGGCATACCTATAACAGACCAAGGAATATCCTCAAAGCTGACCTCAGCATGTAGCTAAAACAATGGGGTTAAAGTGTGTCATCCACACCTGCAGGGGCAGTAGAGACCAACTCATCCCTGTTTGCCAGGGACTTTTCACAGGCCAAGCACTGAAGAGCCAGTGTGCTCAGTTCTGAGAAAACCAGAAAACTGACCCACCATGGCAGTAGCCCAAAGTCTTGGAGGAGTAGCCTCAACTGAGCCATCATGATAGAATTCTATGAAGTTTAAAATTAAAAACTGTTTCACGTACATGCATTGGGTAGGCGTAGTTCTAAATCAAGCCCCATTGGTGGTGGTAGAGAGAAAGAGAAGGGTCCAGCCTCAGTTTCAGGTCCAAGCTTAAGCTAAGACAAGTGACTCTACTCCAGGCAGCCAGCCACTGAGAGACCTGGGGAGCCCAAGGCAAGCACAGAACAGAGTCTACCAGGGTGAGGGGCACATAGAGGTCCAAGGGAAGGGGCTTGGGCCTCAGTTATGACCTGATGATGCTTGCATCAAGGCAGGCCCATCTTTGCCCAGTTTGCTGTGTGTGGTTGAGTCAAGTGCTATTGACTTCTGCACGGTGAATAACAAACTAAGGGAACTAGGCGTGGTGACACAGGCCTGTAATCCGAGCACTCCAGAAGCTGAGGCAGGAGGATTGCCATGAATTCAAAATTAGCCTGGCCTCTCATAACAAAACATACTTTCTACCTGTGGACACGTCACTGAAGTCTCTCATCTGACTGAAGGCACAACTAAGTCAGAGTCTCCTAAAGAGTAAGCACGGCTTGGAAGCTCTTCACGTGACAGCTGAGCTTTGAAACAACCCTTGAGAGTCTGAGGAGTCATTCTGAGCAATGGGGAACACTCACCGGCTGTGTGGTAATGAAAGATCCAAATACCAACCACTCCAGGGAATTCGAGTTTGTCACTTACACCACCGTGTAGGAGGTGGAGGCATCCATGAACACAACGCCACATCAAGTGAATGGAAAAGCTGTGGAATTAGAGCTGTGCAGAGAGAAGATTCTCAAAGACCAGGTGCCCACTTAACTGTACAAAAGATCTTTATTGGTTGCATCAAAAAGACACTAAAGGATATCACCTACTCAGCTATGGTGGGCAGTGTGGTCAAACTGAATTGGTTAACATTGTGACTGACAGAGCCACAGAGGGGCTGTGCTTTGTTCACTTGAGAACCATGACCCCCTGGATGAGACTGTCCTTTGAAAACACCATACTGTGAATGCTCACAGCTGGGAAGTAAGAAAAGGCTGTTGATACACAAAAAGAAAGTGTGAAAGTTGGAGGAAGAACTATTGGGAAGGAGAATGGTTTGGGTAGGAGGGGGGAGAGGGATGACAGAGGGAAATGGACTTGGGAAAACAACTCAAATTCATTATATACATGTCTGAAACTGTCAGGGAATAAAAAGAGGGAGAGAGAAAGAGCAAGAAAGAAGCCAGCTGAAGCATGAAAGGGCTAGGGCTTCACTGAGCCAGAGGGCAGACTAGTGAAGTCTGGTGTTCATGGAGATGGCTGCTCTGGCTGTGACAGCTTTAGTCTTGGAGCAAACTTCAGTGGGCGTGGTGGCTCTGGTGGCAGCTGTGGTGGTGGCGGATGTAGTGCCAGTAGATATGGATAGAAAGATTTTGGGAATGATGGAAGAAATTTTGGAGGTGACAGAAGCTACAATGATTTGGAAAATTGCATAATTCCATCTTCATGGGCCCGTGAAGGGAGAAACCTCTGGAGGCAGAAGTTCTGGCCCTTGTGGTGATGAACACCAACACTTTGTTGAGCCATGAAGCCAAGGAGGCTATGGCTGCTCCAGCAGCAGCAGTAGCTGTGACAGGGGCAGAAGGTTTTAGTTACCACCAGGAAACAAAGTTGAACAGGAAAGGAGAGTCAGAGAAGGGACTGAGAGGCTACAGGTCACAGTGGATTGGGAACTCTTCCAGGACTGTAAACGCTTCTGCAAATGGAACATGTTTCAAACAGCACTCACAGGTATAGGAGAAAAAGAAACTCAAAGGCTTTATTTGTGACTAATTGTATAACAGGTTATTTTGGGTTCTGTTGTAAGGAAAGTGTAACGTATTCCAACCAAGGATTTTAAGGCAGACTTTTTTATTCCACTCATGATGTTGATGGCAAAATGTAATAGTCTGCTCGTGATACTGAATAAATGTGTCTCAAAAATAAAAGTTAAGGGAAACGGAAGCTGTTAAAGCATGTCCTTTGTACCTAAATAATACTTACACTAGAGAAAATAATGAAAATACAGAAAAGTACAAACAAACACATCTCATGAAACCACTGCCCTAAACCAACATTTTAAATATTTCTGTGTATCTCTCTCCTCTGCAGAAGACCAAAAAATCCATGTAGTTCAGTCCCAGAACAGCTAAACTTTTTGTAAAAAAAAAAAAAAAAAAAAAAAAAAAAAAAAGTCAAAGTGATGACAAGTCACATCTATCGCATCTCAGTCATCATTGTAGTTGAAAGATGGGCCCAGAGCAGGTGGACTAGCTTTTTGTAAAAAAAAAAAAAAAATCATTTTAAAAACTTAATCAAAGCTGTTGAGGAAGCTTCTTTGGTGAGTGTTGAGAGATGCATTAATCTTTGAGTATAACAATAAGTCATTAGGAGTCAGTCTACTATTGTTTTATGTCTATTTAGCAGAATAATATTGGTAGGCTCTCCCCTACGGCCTGTGACCCGTCTAGTCACAGCTTCCTACGCTCGAGATCAGTATTAGATATGAGCTCTATCTTTTACAGTGGACCTCAAATCCAATCAGAAAGTGGTTCATTACTGCCATAACATTCGTGCCACCCCTGAAACAGTGGGCAGATCTTACCAGGCCAGTTGTTGTATCTCGCAATTTTCACAGCTGGGAAAGGTCGATGAGCGTCTGTCCCTCCCTCTCTTCCCATGCATAATGCCTTCCGGCACCATGAAAGCTAGTCAATAGAGATGAGGTTTTGATGACAGTACCAGCTTGATTTCTCCTTGTTTGTTCTACAACTCATGGACATAGTGTCTTCAGCAATAGGGTCTTACTCTCAAGTTCTGCTGGGTAAACAGAGCAGGAGCAATGGCTGCTATTTTTTGAGGGTCTCTGGGATTTCTGGTCAACAGCTTCAAAAGAGAGAGATCAATTCCTGGCATTGGACTTTTTCTTTGCTAGCCTAGGGTGTCTAGTAGGGGCAATGCTCCTGTTATAGGGTAACTCCTTTTAATCTCTTTTTATATTATACGTATAAACTTTAAGAAGCTTCTATAATGGTATTTTTTCACATGACTTTTCCTAAAAACCTTTAGTTTAGTTATCCTTCCCTATGTTACCTCTTCCGCCTGCCCTCCCATTATCTACCCCATTTAATCCTTCTTCCTCTATTATTTCCCTTCCCCCTTTATGTCACTGCATTCTATCTCTCCTCCCACGAAGCCCCACATGGCCATTTACTAGTTTCCTGACATCTATGGATTTTCCAGTTCAAACACACGTCTAAGAATTCAAAGCTAGCATCCACTTGTGAGAAACAGCATGAGACCCACAACTCACCAGTGTGCAGAGAATAAGAGACTGTAGAGTGATTATCCCTCTACAGTGAATAGGACACCTATATCAAACTTCTGCCTCCCAAGGCTCAGGGATCACTGAACAGGAGATGGTGGAAAGATTGTAAGAGACAGAGGTGGTGAATGACCACAAAGAAACAGTTTTCCAGACAGCTGGTCAGTTACTCATATGAACTCACAGCAATGGTGACAGCATGCACAAGTCCCATGCAAGCTCAAGCCAGACAAAATTCTGGCATAGAAGTGGGGAAGTGGATAGGAAACCATAACCCTAGCTGTGGAACTATTGGCAACTGATAGCTGCTGAGAGGGGGAGAGTCAGTCTTCTTTTAGGGTGTGACTCTGGGCTCTGGGTAGGTTAACAAGGCTCCAATGGAAGGACCTATACAGAAGATACTTGGGGATACAAATTTGACAGTAGATGATAGATAGATGATGATGATGATAGATAGATAGATAGATAGATGATAGATAGATGATAGATAGGCAGATAGCATGAAATAGGGTGGGGTTGGTAAGGGTAAGTGTAGATAAGGAAGGGGGTCTAAATGTAATCAAGATATGTTAAATCTTCAAAAATGTAATTTAAAAACTTTTTAAAAATCACTTGAGACTTCCATTGGAGGCTCTCAAAGAAAATCAAAAGAAATCCAGTTTATAATCCATGGACACATTTAAAACTATCTTCTGAGACCAAGAAAATAGCTCAGGAGATAAAAGCACTTGATGCACAAGCCTGATGACACAAATTTGGTCTCCAGGAACACACATAAAAAGTAGGCTTCAATCTGTAATCTCAGAACTGTTAGTTGAAGGCAAAGACAAGAGAACAGGTTAGAAGTTCACCCAAGGAGCCCAGAGGCAGAAACAGCAAGAGAGACCCTGCCTCAAAACATGGTGAATGGAGAGAACTGACTCCCAAAAAAGTATCCTCTGACCTCTACACCCATTTGCACACACACACACACACAAATAAATGATAGATAGATGATTGATAGATGATAGATTATAGATGATAGATAGATGATAGATGATAGATAGATGATAGATAGATAGATAGATAGATGATAGATAGATAGATAGATAGATAGATAGATAGATAGATAGATAGATAGATGATGGTAGATAGATAGATGATGGATAAAATTTTAAAATGTCTTTCCGATCTCCATTATCTTGACACCTTCAAAACCCTTCAGGATTCCCCCAAAGAGCTTCTACTACCAAAAATTCCATCAAAAACATCAACATCAAGTCCCCCCACCCTCACCAACTCTTTTGGAAATGTCTTTGTTCTTTCAAGAGGCTCCCATTTGCAATACTAACCTACTTAACTGTGTTTCACCTGTTACAGCTCCTCTTCCCTTTCTGCCTCCATTCTGTCTGGTACAGTCAAAGCTATCAGATGCATCCTTTCTCTTGTAAATTGGGGGACGAGAAGAGGCCAAACAACTCAATTCTCTTTCATAGGAAAAGAGAAGGAAAATATTGCAAATGTCAAGAGTGTGATACTTTCTAAAAAACCTGTATTTTGTATATTTGGTTTTGTTTGGGTTTTTTTTTTAAACAAAATTGCTGTAGTGTGACCATTAACTCCAGGTTGACATAACCATCACCATCCCCAAACAGCAGCTGTAACAACTCACAGAGACCCTCACAAGATTGGGCCTACTAACATTCCCTCATCATGAATGCAGTGGGAAACATCATGAGACCCTTAAGAAGTCTTCACAAGATCTTCACCAGGCTCGCCCCCCTCTCCAAGATTCCAGTCACCACCATATAAGAGGCATGACTGCCTGTGAGTTGCTCCTGTGAGTAACCCCAGTAATCTCATTGGTTCACCAGCCTTGACTTAGACATAATTCATTCTTTGGTCTTTAGAAACATAGGGGGAAATTTCAAACTCCTTCTACAAAGGCAGGATTACTCTAATACCAAAACCAGGTAAAGACCCAACAAAAAAAGAAAACTACAGGCCAATATTCCTGATCAGCATGGGTATAAAATTCTCAATAAAATACCTGTAAACCACATCAAAACATATATCAAAAAGATCATCCATCATGGTCAAGTTTGCTTTATCCCATAGATGCAAGTATGGTTCAACATACATAAGTCAATAAATGTAATAAATCATATAAATGGACTTAATAACAAAAATCACACAATCATCTTAATAGATGATGCATAAAAGACCTCTGACAAAATCCAACATATCTTCATGATAAAAAGTCCTAGAGAGATTATACATTTCTTTATATCCACTCCCACCCCCAAGAAAAGTCATGCAATTTCATGTCATGGCTTATAAAGTCTATAATACATATAATCATTCATTAACTTCCTTCAATAAATACCTCTTCTGGACTTATTATATGCCAGACATTGTCACCAATGAAGTAGCAATGAACTAAACAAAATGCAAATGCAAGGCCTTCATAAAGCTTAATCATGCACAGAGAGACATGCAGTGTAAAAGGAAGAAAACTACTTGCTATATTACAAAGTAATGAAGTATCTATTTTTTTCATAAAACCTTTTTCTTTTTTATTGAATTTTTGTAATTTTCATACAATATAATTTAATGGTATTTACATTCCCTCTCCTATCCGCGCCTCCCCCCGTTGCCCCCGACCCAATTTACTGTACTCTATTTCATATATAATAAGGCCCATAGAGTCTAATTTGTGTCTCCAAGTGTTCTTCAGTGTGAGTCCATCTACTGGAGCCTGGTTAATCTACCAAGAGTCCCAACTTTGAAAGAAACTGTCTCTGCCCTTCCCAGGAGCCATCTGTTGCCACAGTGTCCTTAGGCGGGGTTGAAGCTTCTTGCCGCCTTCCTCGTGTCTATGCTGGGATTTTTCTTTTTTTGTTTTTTCTGGTTTGAGCTTGCATGGCACTTGTGCATGCTGTCACCACTGCTGTGAGTATATATGAATAACAGACCAGCTGTCTGGAAAACACTGTTTCTTTGTGGCATCCACCACCTCTGCTCTTAACCCTCTTTCCAAGCCCTCTTCCACAATGATCCCTGAGCTTTGGGAGACAGAAGTTTGATATAGGTGTCCTGTTCATGGATAAGCACTCTGCAGCCTCTCTGCACATAGGCCAGTTGTGGGTTTCTGTGTTAATCTCCATCTGTCACATAAAGAAACTTCTCTGGTAAGAGTTCTGAGATGCACTAATCTACAAGTATAACAATAAGTTATTCATGTATTTTTTAATTTTTATGTATTTTTATTTTATGTTTATGAGCGTTATTTATGCCTGCTTGTGTGTATGTGCACCTGTGTCCGTGCAGTGACCATAGACAACAGAAGAAAGCATCAGATCCCCTGGAACTGGAGTTAGGAACAGTTGTTAGCCACCATGTGGGTGCTGGGATTTGAACCCAGGTCCTCTGCAAGAGCAGTCAGTGCTCTTAACCACTGACTCTTAACCACTCAGCCCGCTAAACAGCCATTCCTTGCCCACCTCTGTTTCTAATCCAACATCCTGTAACTAACAGATAAAAACCTTTTAGAACGTATTAACTTAGCAGACCACCAGGTCTCATCAATCAAAAAGCTAAGACTGTCATCAGACAGCATCTGATATCTACAGTAGGAAACCACCACCCCACCCCACACCCTACGTGCGGGTGTGCACTTGCTGTGACCTGCCTACTGAATGTATGCACCAATGTATTTGAAAAGTGTTTTGATTTATGACTTTTCTTTGTCCTGTTACTATAACAATGTGATATAACTGTCACCATGCTGGAACAAGAACATGGGATTTGGGGTAACCTGCATCTGTGCTCCCAGGCTGTGCTCACTCATTTTTTTTTCACTTTAGCCATTTTCCCCTTTATTTATGGGTGAATTTAATGTCATGATAGAAATCTATTAATTAGTAAGGAAGAAAGCTATGTCAAGTAGTTTAATCCAGGGCTTAAAGCAAAAGGTATATCTCCTGAGTGTGTACCTCTGCTTTTCCTTTATAAACACTTTTTTGTTTATGCACTGAGAACAACAGAAATGGAAGAAATGACTGTGTGTATTACACATCCCTCTTCATTTCTAGTGAAGAGAGCTGTGCCAAGATTTTTGTTTGTTTGTTTTTGTGTTTGTTTTTTTAACTTTTACAAAACTTTATTGAGAATTTCATACATGCATATAAGGTGTTTTGATCAAATCCATGCCCACTCCCTCCCTTTCAACACCTCCCATATCTTCCCATCACTTTTTTCTTTTTCTTTTTTTCTTCTCTCATTTATTTATTTTTATGGGGCTTTTGGGTGTTCTAACACCCCCCCCTCTGAAGAGGGAACCCTAAAATCTTTTAAGGATTAGATAGAAGCTCCCAAATACTTTTGATATTTTTGGACTTAGGAACAGAGTATGTTGCTAACAGTCCCAAGGACATTTTGACGTTTAGCCAAGAAACTGGCTACTTTTCTTTGGGGTCTTTTTACACTAACTGCCTACCCAGTTCCTACCTCCTATTCTTATCATGCCATCCTCTTAAGGGGGTTACCCAAATTGCCGATAGTGAATAGGGAAGCAGACTGCTCTGGCTTCTTCCATGCTGAACAGGAACACAGGGTGAGGCAATTGGAGTACCCCTTCAGTGGGTCTATCTAAAAGACTCCCAAATTACATAACTCTTATCTCTAAGGGGAAAAGAAAGTCCTTGAATGGTGACTAGGAGATGTGAAGAAGTAAAGGCAAGAGTAATTAGCATTACAAGTTCTAGACAGGGAACTAGAAAAAAGTCAGAACAGGACAAATTTCAAATATTCATATGAGAGTCCACTGGAATTTCTTGACAAGGGCTTCCAAAAGCATCCCCCTATTGAGTTCCTCCTCATTTTTCTTCTGTTTTCCAAAGCTGGCCTCCAGAGTGTTGTACTCAGGATTTGCTTTCAGGTATTTTGATAGCTGTTGGAGTGGTTAGAATCAGTTCAGTGTCAGTTCCCTCTCAAAGGCTTCTAGATGGGGGAGAAAACAATTTATCCAATATTTTAGAACAATACGAGGTTGTTTCTCTTAGCTACAGGTGGGTACTACAGTATTGCAGACCAAGATTTGAAGTCTTACATCTGAACAGCACTTTCTGGTTAGGAACAAAATCATGAATGAGAAATATCTGTCTAATTAACTTTTTATATAGAAATAAGCCTAATGTCTGGGAAGTGTAATCCCTTGAACTCAAAGAAGTATATTGATGACTTTACTCTTTGGTTTTACTTTCCTTTTGGGTGTTTAAGACCATACAGTTGGCCCAAATAAATCTATTTATTTTTACACTTAAGGTCATTTGAGGATCTGTTCCTGAGGGGTCACATCACGGTCACTCATATTTGGCTCCAGAATAAGCTATCTCTTATCCCCTTTGAGATGAGAGTTATGCTTTTGCATCAACACACTCATACGCATAAAATAAAAATAAAGGAAGTCTTTTTTGAAAGAAAAAAAACTTTAACAGAGTTGAAACTAGAAAAATAATTATCTCCTCTTTCATGACTCATGGTCCTTTTGTTACATTTGACCCTACCTCAACAGGTAATATTACTCTCTCTCTCTCTCTCTCTCTCTCTCTCTCTCTCTCTCTCTCTCTCCCCTCTTTCTCTTTTATCCTCCATGCTATGGTACACCCACACTTACGCCTGCTTGCAGATATACATGTAGGGGGAGAATATGGGGTTTGTACTTTTCAAGTCCATCAGTTTTCCTACAAATGTCGTAATTTCACCTTTCTTTAAAGCTGAATAATATTCCATTCCTTAATCTAGCTATGTGATATTTTTATTTCTGAGTTTGTCATAATAAAGCAATTTATTTAATTCAAAATGCATTTCGTTTTTTGAAAAGAGGAGACTAGAACTACTCATTTTCTAGTTTATGGAACACAGTTATCCACCATCCCTGTTCATGTTTATGGAACTCTAGTATTCTTTCTTTAAGACTAGCACTTTGCCCATTTTTACATTACATACCCTTTTTTTCCTATGTTGTTGAAAGATTATTATGCAGTAAGCCTACAAAAGAGTTTAGAAAGAAAAATATCCTCATATATTCATAATACTTTCATGTTAAAACAAAGGCTGATAAGCTTTCCAAATGGTTAAATCGCACCCACAGCATGTTTTTTAAAATAAGAGTTTTGTTAGAAAACGTCTTCATTCATTCGCATGTTGTCTGTTAAACTCCGATGCTGGGACAAATACCTGAAACAAGCAGTTTAAAAGAAGATGGGTTTTTGGTTTTGTTGTTGTTGTTGTTTTTGAGGTATGGTTGCTGAGGTCACAGTGCATGGCTGTCTTGCCATGTTGCTTCTGGGCCTGTGATGAGATGATACTCCACGGTGGAAGGCTGTTCATCTCATAACAGCCAGGAAGTAAAGAGGAGTGACAGGAAAGGGCCAAGATGCACCTTCATAGGCATGCCCCTGCAACACACTTCCTCCACTGAAGTCCTGCCTTCCATAATTTTGCTACTTACATTAGTCTACTCAATTTTAAATCTATTAACAGATTAAACAATTGTTTAGGCCAGAATCCTCAGGACCTAATCCATTTTGAAAGAATCCCCACAAACACCCCAGAAGATGCTCTCCTCACCTCTGGGCATCTAGCAATTAAATCGGGTTAATAATCGAATCAAGTTAATCCAGATTACTCATCCCATGACTACTTTCACACTGTCCATCAGAACCGAGAGATCATATCTTGCATGATCTTTCACAGAACAGCTTGCAAAGTTTCACTTTATAGTGTTGCCTGAAGTTCTATCTAAATGCATATGTATTACAGCATGACAGTTGTTGAAAATCTATTTTAAATGTTCTGTTTTCATTTGACCATGTAGATTTTTTAATTTTACTATTTAATTTTGTTCTTACAGTTTGAATCTCTGACCAATAATCTACCCTCAAATGGGATCATCAGAGGCTTAATCATGCTTGTTTGCCTATCTGCTGTCTTCCTACTAAAAGGGTTAAGTTGCAGCTAGAGAGATGACTCAGTGGTTAAGAGCACTGGATGCTCTTTCAGAGGACCTGGGTTTGAATCCCAGCACCCACATGGCAGCTAACAACCATCTGTGACTCCAGTTCCAGGGACCTTTTAGTTTTCACAACTGTGGGGGTAGGGAGGTACTGACTTTTGCGGGCACTGCACAACATGGGTATACTTACATGTATACAGGCAATACATCCATATACATAAAATAAAAATAATAAATAAAATATTTTAAAAGAGTTAACATTGATCCTCCTAATGAATAATTAAGTTGTTCTTAACACTAAAGTTCACATCTTCATAAAGGTCTGTGTCCGTGTATTTGAGGGACATTCATTACAAAAAATCCACATGTAGTATTTGAAAAGCAATTACTTTAATAAATAAGAATAATCATCAAAATGCTCAGCTCCTTGGACCTAGTATTCTGTTTCTAGGAATGTTTACAGGCAGAAGGTGAAAGTTTTTACAATTTTTATGAAAGAAAATTTTTGTTGTTGGGACTAAACATTCATAAATTAGTTCAAAGTAGTAGGAGAAGATGAAGGGTGAGAGGACAACGTCTGCTGTGAGGGGCACACGCTGTGCCAGGCACCAGGCATTCGTAGCTAGCAGGCAAACTGCCCTTTACAAAGCATCTGGACTAGGTATCTCTGCTTCTCGTAGACCCAAGAATCAAAGAATTTGTGAAACTTGCCTATGATTGCACAGCCAGCAAGCAGCAGACGTGAAATCCAAGCCTGCTCTGTCTCCAAATGCCCATACCCTTTCCACTTCAGTCTTTAAAAGTATGTCTGTGTGCAAGTCTCTAAAACAGTGTCCACTAGGCTCTAAGAAAATATTGTTTCTGCCTCAACCTGAGCAGGAGCTAAGGACACTGTCAATGTGTATGCTCCATTCACTGTCTATGTTTATAATGCTAGACACAGACACGTGCCCTCCACTTTCTTCGTTAGCCTTCCCTGAGCATCAGTTTGGCCTATTTCCCTCCTTCTGTTTCCATCCCTTTCAAGTTCCTGGTATGACTGGGACCCATATTCCTTCTTTCTCTTCCTTCCTACTGCTCCTAAGCAGTGTGCCCAATAGAGACTCCTCCCGCATGCCTGGAGAGCTGGCACCCCACAGACATGCATCGATGACCTCCACCCTGGGAGTATCTGCTATATCAAGTCCAACACTTAGGCTTCTAAAGACAAGTCACTAAGGTGAACTAGAAGGAGAATGTAGATAGGAAGGAGCAGAAAACCTGGGTGACCCTATGACCTTAGCTAATTAATGAATAGGACTGTCAGTGTGTGTGGGGGGGTGTGCATGAGTGTGTGTCTCTCCATGTGTGTCTGTGTCTGTGTGTATATGTGTGTGCATGTGTGTGTGCATGCTTTAACAAATATGAATTACTATGAAATAGATGGCGTGGCTGTGTGTGTGGCTAAGTAGGCAAACATGTACACATATCTGTGTGTGCCTACACATATCAGGGATGCCTTTTATGAATGCAAATGTTGGTGTGTAGACATATCGGTATATGTTACCATGTAGGTGGGGCTGATCAAGCCATGTGTGATGTGTTTAGTTCTGAAAATGAAAGAATCCCCAGAAAATATATGCCATTTAAACAAAGTCTAGGAGGGGGATCTCAGGTCTAACTGCTCCCCTAGACCAGAGCATCTCAGTTTGACACCTAGATGACAGTACCCCCCCACACACACAGAGAGAGAGTTGTGAAAACTAAAAACTTCTCTAAGGTTTTCCAAACATTTCCCAGAGTACAAAACCATCCCCACAAAACCACTGTCCTGGACTGTTGGTTCTCATCTCTGAAGGAGCTTCAAATCGCCGCCACTCAAGAAAAATCAGTAGCTATCAGTCATTAATGAAGAGAGAGGGTTAAAAGGGAATAGCACATGGACTGGGAAGATGGCTCAGTCGTTAAGAGCCCTTGTTGCTCTTCCAGAAGATCTGAGTTCAGTTCAGATGTTAGGTGACTCACAACCACCTGTAACCCCAGCTCCAGGGGATCACATGCCTTCTTTGGACCCCCAGGGATACCTGCACTCATGCATGCACATGCCCATACACAGCCACACATACACATAATTTTTTAAAAAGAAGAAAGAAAAGGCAAAGCTCAGCACAGAGGACTCATGGGGTGGGAAATTTTCTTCCTTAAAAAATGTAAATTCGTATATGTATACGTGCTATTATGTATAATACTGTAATATTGGATACTTGTCTAACCCCATAGAATGTCACATCAAGAGTGAACATGGATGTGAACTGTGGATTTTGAATGTAAGGCTGTGTCAGTGGAAGTTCAACAGTTGTAACAACTGGCCCACTCTCATGGAGATCCTTTGTACAGGGGAGGTTTTGCACGTAGGATGGGGTTAGTGGATACATCCGAAATTCTGCTCAATTCTGCTATGAATTTAAACTACCCTTAAAAAAATAAAGCCTAGGAGCTGGGCATGGTAGCACACACCTTTAATCCCAGAACTCTGGAGGCAGAGGAAGGTGGATCTCTGTAAGATTGAGGCCAGCCTGTCCTACTTAGTGAGCTCCAGGCCAGCTGGGGAGAGCCTGTCTCAAAAAGAAAAATATATAAATAAAGCATACTAAATAAATAAACCAAGCATACATACGTTTAAAAAAAATCGATCAAGACACCCCCAGACCAACTGAACCATAATCCTTGAATATTGGTAGTTTTTAAAAGCTACTCAGTTTTTAGAATGTTCTGGTGTGCAGTCTGGGTTGGGAGCCCAGTGGTTCTCACATGTGAGCATGCATCTGAATCCCCCAGAGGCATATAAAACACAAGACGTTGGGCCTCCATCCATTTTCTGACTCAAGAGATCTGGACATGACCTGAGAATTTACCTTTTTTTAAAAGAAGGAAGAATTTATTCTGGCTCAGAGTGTGAGGGAACACTCCATCACAAGGAGGAGTGCAAGGCAGCCAGAGCAGCTGCAGGTATGGTAGCAGGAAGGGGAGGCAGCTGGATCCACTGGCAGGATGCAGAGGGAGATGAAGCCTGCTGCTCAGTTCACTTTCTCCTCTCCCCGCTTTCATTCAGGCTGCGACCACAGCCCATGGACTGGTGCTTGCACATTCTTCCTCCCTCACTTAAACTCCTTTGAAAATACCATCACAGATGTGCCCAGAGGCGTGTCTCCTAGGTGATGTGACATCCAGTAAACTGACAACTACAGAAATTAACCATCACACTCATTTAGTGGTACTCTAGGTGTTTTAATGTGTATAAATTGGTCGATGATACATGATAATTGAATCATTAAGTTGTCTTTTCTTAGAGCAGTATACTAAATCTGTACTTGACCACATAAATACTGGACTTCGCAAAAATCCTTGAAGGGGGGGCAGAAAAACTGTTAAGAGCCAGAGGAGGAGGTACATGACCATTTGGAAATACAGTCTTAGAGGCTCCTGGGACCTTGGTCATATGAATCTACAGTAATGGTATCAGCATGCACTAGACCCATGCAAACTCAAGCAGTCAGAAACCCAGCATATCACTGCTGAAATGGACAGCAGGCCTCAATCTTAGCCAAAGAACTGTGGCAACTGATTACTGCTGGGTGACGGAGAATTGATCTTCTTTAAGGGAGTGACTCTAGATAGGCTGACTAGACCCTGGTGGATGAACTTGCACTAAGGGACACCTAGAGACACTAACTTGACTCAATAGGCTTTAATATAAATGACAGAATACATGAAATCCAGGAGAAGGGAGGACTGTAGGAGGGTGCACACGGGGAAGGGAGTATAAAGAGGATTAAGATGGTTTGTATGAAATACACAAAAATTCAATTTAAAACATTTTTAAATTAATTTATATGAAACCTAAAATTCACACACAGAGATTGTATGTCAATTGCCCAAGGCTAAGTGGCACATCTAGGATGGAACCTCTACACCTAAGGCTCACAAAACATACAAGGGAAGAAGAGAACACTAATGGTGTCTTTCAAGTCTCATCAATAAGCTTCTCATGCAACAGAGGGCCAGAAACATAAAAGGTCACAAATGGCCAGAATAAGAGTCTGCAGAGTATGGGTCCTTAGACAGGGCTCCTATATTAAAGTCCACCCACCTGGAGAATTCAGCAGACATCCTGAGAGTGCCTGATCTGGCCTCTGCCTGGTATAGGGGCTGAGAACTCAGCAGATAGACTGAGAGTGCTTGGAATTAGCCTCCATGTGGTGGTGAGCTTCCCCAAATCTCGATGTACCCAGCTCCCTAACTGGGATTATGTGAGGTCCCTCCCACGTCCTCAAAGGTAGCCCTCTCTGCCCTACAGTAGGGTAGGGCTGAGACTTTACCAGAGGACCTGAGAGTGCCTGATCTGGCCTCCACCTGTTGTAGAGGCTGAGAACTCAGCAGACTGTCTGAGAGTGCCAAAATCAGGCCTCCCCTTAATGAACTTCCCAAACTGTGCTTAGAGCACCCACTAATATGGGTCCAAAGGTTAGAAGGAAGCCTGAGTGTACCTGACTGGACCCTGAATTGGGCCCCTGTGGGAGCTCCTGAGTAACTGATCTGAAACCATCAGTTCCCTCCAAAATAAAATCTGAAAGAACCTGAAGCCTAAGCCAACCAGCTTTTCATACCTAATAAGAAACAAGTAAGGCACACTAATAATACAAACAGAAGCAAACTTCAACTCAACAAAAGAAGACTTGAGTTTCATACCAGAATCACAAGCAACAAAAAAAAAATCTACATGCCAAAATCATAACAGAAAAATAAGAACATGGAAAACCAAAACAGCATGTTCCCACCAAACTCTGCCAGTTCTGTAGAAGAGACATACAAGGGGAGCCCCTAGAGATAACCCAGGACAAAGAATTTAAAAGAACAATCATAAACATGTCAAGGAATTCAGTGAGTTTAAAGAACACGCAAACAAACAAATCAAAGCACTAAAAGAAGATAGGGATAAACTTCTCACTCAATTCACAAAACAAATAGGAATATTGAAGAAAACTCAGGTTGAAATGAAGAAGGAAGTGAAAAACTCACTAAATCAATTTGAAATGACAGGAGAAAGCCTCACCACTAGAATGAATGAAATGAAAAACAGAATATCAACAGTGGAGGATAAAATTGAAGAACTGAACCACTCAAGCAAAGAATATGAAAAAAAATTAAAACATAGGAATGGAATATGCAGGAGTTGTGGGACACCATGAAAAGACCAAATCTATGCATCACAGGCATAGAGTAAGGAGAAGAATTTCAGGTTAGTGGTATTGTAGAAGAGAATTTCCCAAAATGAAAGAAATACATCCCCATACAAAAATAAGAAGTACACAGAATACCAAATAGACAGGAAAACATGGCATGTCATAGTAAGAACACTAAATATACAGAGCAAAGAGAATACTGAAAGCTGCAAAAGAAAAACAACAGCTCACATATAAGGAAAACCATCAGAATTACAGCTGACTCATCAATGCAAACTATGAAAGCCAGAAGAGCCTGGACCAAGGTATTTCCATTTCCAAATGACCATAGATGCCGACACAGAATACTTTACCTAGCAAAAATGTCTGTTATGGTTGAAGAGGAAAGAAAAATCTTCCATAACACAAATAGGCTGAAAGAATAGATGTCCACAAAACCAGCCCTCCAAAGAATA
Organism: Nannospalax galili; assembly: GCF_000622305.1. NCBI lineage: Eukaryota > Metazoa > Chordata > Mammalia > Rodentia > Spalacidae > Nannospalax > Nannospalax galili. The sequence goes on from NW_008359594.1 coordinate 707,061, forward strand.
CTTGAAGCAATATAAAGAATGGAGGAAGGAATAACTATACCCCAGTGTGGCTGCTCTCCGTTTGCCCTGGGTACCACCTGCGGCCGCTCTTCTGCTCGCCCAGTGATGTCTCGGGGCACCAATCCTCCGCTCACATGGGCGCCACTCTCCATTCACCCGGTGCTGACTCCGATTGCATGGGCGTAGCCTCCAATCACACAGGCACTGCCTCCTGAGCACCGCCTCTGATCACCTGGGTGCCACCTCCTGGGCTCCACCTCTGTTTTGCCCAGGCACCACCTCCAATCGCCCGGGCTCTGCCCTTTGCTCCTCGCTGCGGCAGCAAGCTGTGGCCACTCTTCCACTCACTCGGCACTGAGGCTGCTCTTCTGCTCTTCTGCTCTCCTTGCAATGTCTCCGATCATCGCTACTTCTGCCCGGTCCCAGACCCCAGGGCTGGTGAGGAGACTGTGTCAGCGGAGCCGTATTCAGACACAGGAGACCCGGTTCGGTGATGTAGATCAGTTTATTGCAGAAGGGTACAAGCTTATATAGGGTTGGGGGTCCAATCAAGAATTTACAACTCAGATCTTTGGCAGGGCTGTGTCCAAGGATGACATCGCAAGTCAGACTCCTTATTAGCATGATAGGTTTCAGGTTACTTAGGTTCCAGTTTCCTGTAAGGGGCCTGGATTCCTGGGAACCACATGACCCAGGCTGTTGCAATATCTTAGTGTTGCAATTTGGAGTCTCAAGGGTGGTGATTAGGGAGTGGTGAGCTATAGAAATCAGTCTCATGATCTGCCAATGGGAGCAAATGTCACAAGGCTTTCCTTCTGGCTCCAGTGGTTGGGCCACCTCAGGCCTGCTGTATGGCTGTCATTAAGACTTTAACCTATGCTCAAACCTGTCTCCCACACCCCAGGGGCAACAGAAAGAAACTAAATAAAGGTATAACTGTGGAAACACAAAATTAGACAAAGAATGCAAATAATAATCAAAATGATAGTAACCAATACACATCTTTCAAATATATATATATACAGTGGTTGGGCCACCTCAGGCCTGCTGTATGGCTGTCATTAAGACTTTAACCTATGCTCAAACCTGTCTCCCACACCCCAGGGGCAACAGAAAGAAACTAAATAAAGGTATAACTGTGGAAACACAAAATTAGACAAAGAATGCAAATAATAATCAAAATGATAGTAACCAATACACATCTTTCAAATATATATATATATAATTAGGGGTTGCAATTCTAGTATCTGACAAAATAAACTTCAAACTAAAACTAATCAGAAGAGATAAGGAGGATCACTTCATTCTGATCAAAGGAACAATTAACCAAGAAGATAATACAATTATGAACATATATGTACCAAACTCTGGTGCACCCAAATTCATAAAAGCAACACCTCAGGACTTTAAGACACATATTAACCCCAACTCAGTAACAGTAGGGGACTTCAATTCCCCTATGTCTCCATTAAACAGGTCAACCAGACAAAGAATAAACAGAAAGATGCTTGAATTAAATTATATCATACATCAAATGGACCTAACAGACATCTTCTGAATATTCTACCCAAGCACCAAAGAATACACTTTCTATTCAGCACCCCATGGAATTTTCTCAAAAATTGACCCCATACTGGGCCACAAAACAAACCTCAACAAATATTTTAAAAATTGAAATAATTCCATGCATTCTATCAGACCACAATGCAATAAAGCTCAAAATCAACACTGTAGTCACTACAAACGCATGGAGATCAAGCAACACACTCCTGAACAATGAGTGGGTCAAAGGAGAAATTAATAAAGAAGTAAAAGGATTTCTGGAATTCAATGAAAAGGACAATAAAACACAATAAAACTTCTGGGATACTTTGAAAGCAGTCCTAAGAGAGAAGTTTATAGCTCTAAGTGCCTACATTAAAAAATCATAAAGAGCATGAATAAATGACTTATCATTCCAACTCAAGACTCTGGAAAGGCAAGAACAAATGAAACTTAAACTGGGCAGAAGAGAAGAAATAACAAAATCAGAGCAGAAATTAATGAAATAGAAACAAAGAATCAATGAATCCAAGAGCTGTTTCTTTGAAAAACTAAACAAGAGAGACAGACAGTTAGCCCAGTTAACCAAAAGAAAGAAAGAGAAAATCTAAATAAACAAAAGCAGAAATGAAAGGGGAAACACCACAACAGATACCCTAAAGATCCAGAACATTATAAGGGAATATTAAAAACCTATACTCTATTAAATTTGAAAACCTAAAGGAAATGGATGAACATCTAAATTCATAGTAACCACCAAAGTTAAACCAAGAACAGATCAAAAGTTTAAACAGGCCCATAACATATAAGGAAATTGAAATAGTAATATAAAACCTCCTGATTTAAAAAAAGCCCAGGCCCAGATGTATTTACAGCAGAATTCTACCAGACATTTAAAGAATACCTCCAACCAATAAAACTTAATTTATTCAAAATGATAGAAACAGAGGGAGAACTCCCAAATTCCTTCTATTAAGCCAGCACCACACTAATACCAAAACCAGGTAAAGAACAACCAAAAAAGAAAACTATAGACCCATATCTTTAATGAACATAGATTCAAAAGATCTTAACAAAATACATGCAAACCACATACATACATCAAAAAGATCATTCACCATGATCAAGTAGGCTTTATTCCAGAGATGCAGGGATGGTTCAATATACGCAAGTCAAAAAATGTCATAAATCATATAAATGGACACAAAGACAAAAACCACATTCTCATTTTAGTATATGTAGAAAAGGCCTCTGACAAAATTCAGCATGTATTCATGATAAAAGTTGTAAAGGGAATTGGACTGGAGGGAACATACCTCAACATAATTAAAGCCATATATAACAAACCACAGCCAACATGGAAAAATCTATAATCATTCCCATTAAAATCAGGAAGCAGACAAGGACTTTCACTATATTCACTCCTTTTCAATATAGTGCTTGAAACTCTTGCTAGAGCAATAAGACAAGAGAAGGAAATTAAAGGAGTAGTAATTGAAAAACAAGAGGTCAAATTATCCCTTTCTGCAGATGATGATACTATACCTATGAGATCCCAAAAATTCCACTAGAAAATTCCTAGAACTGATCAACATTTTCAGTAAAGTGGCAGGTTACAAAATTAATCTACAAAAATCAGTAACTTTCTACAGATCAATAATAAGCAATTGGAGAAAGAGTACAGGGAAATCCTCCCATTCACAATAGCCTCAAAAAAAATCTTGGAATATATCTGACTAAAGTCATCAAAGATCTCCACAACAAAAATTTTAAATCTTTAAAGAAAGAGATTGAGGAAGACACCAGAAGATGGAAGGATCTTCCAAGCTCGTGTATTGGAAGAATTAATATTGTGAAAATGACCATCCTACCAAAATCAATATATACAGTCAATGCAATCCCAATCAATATCCCAATGACATACTTCACAGAATTAGAAAAAACCCTTAAATTCATATGGAAGCACAAAATACTCCAGATAGCCAAAGCAACCCTGAGCACAAAGAGCAATGCTGGGGGGGGTTACTATACCAGATCCCAAACTATACTACAGAGCTATAGTCAAAAAACAGCATGGTACTGGCACAAAAAAAGATACATAGATCAATGGAACATGACTGAAGACCCAAACCCAAGTACAGGCAACTTCAGCCACCTGATATTTGACAAAGGTGCCAAGAACACAATGGAGAAAAGACAGCATCTTTAACAAATGGTTCAGGCAAAACTGGATCTCCACCTGCAGAAAAATGAAAGTAGATCTTTATCTTTAACCTTGCACAAAAGTCATCTCCAAATGGATCAAAGACCTCAGTGTGAAACCGGAAATTCTGAAACTATTAGAAGAAAACATTGGCAGTAACCTATAAGTCATAGGTGTAAGAAAGGACTTTCTAAACCGGACATCTATTGTTCAGGAATGAAGATCAATAATCAACAAGTGGGACATCATTAAACTAAAAAGCTTCTACAGCAAAAGAAACAATCTAGAAAGTCAAGTGAAAACCCAAAGTGGGAAAAAATCTTCACCAGTGACACATCTGACAGAAGTCTAACATCCAGAATATATAAAGAACTCAAAAAGCAAAGAAGCAAGAAACCAAATGACCCAATTAAAGGATAAGCTAAAGATCTGAACAGAGCGTTCTCAGAGGAAGAAATAAAGATGACTAAGAAACATCTCAAAATGTTCAACATCATTAGTAATTAGGGAAATGCAAAGTAAAACCTCCTTAAAATTTCACCTTACCCCAGTCAGACTGGCTAAGATCAGGAAACAAATGATACGAAATGCTGGTGAGGATGTGGAGAAAGGGGAACACTCATCCACTGCTCATGGGATTGCAAACTCATGCAACCCCCATGGAAAGCAGTGTGAAGAAATCTTTAAAAACTAAGAATGAACCTACCACACGAACAGTTATACCACTCCGTGGCATATATCCAAAGGACTCATCCTATTGCAGAGACACTTATATATCTATGTTTGTTGCTGCTCTTTTCACAATAGCTAAGAGATGGAGGCAACCTAAGTGCCCCTCAACTGACAAGTGGCTAATGAAAATGTGGTATATTTACACAATGGAATTCTACTCAGCAGTAAAGAAAGATGAAATAATGAAATTTGCAGGTAAATGGATGGATCTAGAAACTGTTATACTAAGTGAAGTAACACAGACTCAGAAAAATAAAAGACGTATGTTCTCCCTCATTTGTGGATCCTAGCACCAAATTCTTACAAGTGAGTACATAGCCTGATGTAACTGCAGGAAACAGGAAAGTGGAAGGAAACCAGGGAAGTGAAGGGAAAAAAGGAACCCAAGAGAGAAAAATAGTAGGAGACAGGCATTTCAAAGGGAGAAACGTGTAAAAAATATGGGGAGGGGGTAGTTAAAGGGGAGGGGGAAGAGGTGGGGTATACAAAGAACTCTGGAAATAAAGGGGAAGAAGGAGCTCAAAAGAGGTGGGACCATAGCATACAAAAATTATCAAGGGAGAAATGGGGAAAATGGGGACACTTTAAATGGGAAGGATGGGGAAAGAGGATAAGGCAGGGAGAGAAAGAGACATAAATAGTGCCTAGCTAGTATAAAAAAACCAGAGGGAATTGTATTAGTCAAAAACCTACTGAAAAATTACACATACACTATCCCTACATGAATGTGTGAGTCTAGCTGAACACTACATAACAAGAAACAGTGCCAGACAAGAGAAACCTTCCTTTGAGTTGTTGGCCAGGGTAGTCCAAAAGACTCCCAAAATTATACAGCTATTGCCACAGTCCTTGATTGCATCCCAGAACTTAATGGTAATACCCTATTGCTGAAGACAGGGCATACTTTGGACAAAGGATTTGTAGCAGTGGAGCTGGAACTGACCCGGAAGCCACCTCCCCTGAAGGCTAGCTCTCATAGCTTTGGAGAGCACTACATAAGCTGGTACATCAATTGATGGTCCAAACCTAGCTTCAAGGCCTAAAAGCCACATCAGTGACCAGCACAGCAAATGACATTGGTGCAGTAGTGCCACTTTTATCTTGGGGGTAATTAACAGCTACCTAATTGGACTTAAAGCCCGTTCAATTGGAGGAAACTCATGTCTAGTACTATAAACCTAGGCAAATACACATAGCTGGACCTTAGAGAAAACCCAAGGTTATCACTAGACAAATATAGTTTCTTACTATGTACAAAATATGGATCCTTATATTTACAAACAAGTATCCCAGTCACCACCCATCAAAGTAGCTTCTTTTTCAAGACACAGAGATTATTACAGAGTTCTACCACGGTCACACACAGAGATTCTCTGTGAATTGCCCAAGCCTAAGTGGCACATTTTGGGTGTGCCATGGAACACAGAACAAGGGATGAAAAGAACACTAATGCATCTTTCAAGTCTCATCAATGAAGCTCACTCATGAACACAAAAGGCCACAAATGGGCAAAAGGCAGAAAGTAAGAGTCGACAGAGTGTGGGTCCTTGGACAGGTCTCCTATATTGAGGTCCACTGAACCAGGGCTCAGGGATCATTGAGGAAGAAGAGGTAGAAAGATTGTAAGAGCCAGGGAGGAGGTGCATGACCATACAGAAATAGTCCTACAGGCACCAGGGACCCAACTCATACAAACCTGCAATGTGCATGCAATGGTGTCGGCATGCACAAGACTCATGTAAACTGAGGCACACAAAAATCCAGCAAAGAACTGTGGAAATGAACAGTGAGCCCCAGTCTTAGTCAAAGAATTATTGGTAGCTGATTCCACTGGGTGAGGAAGAGCAGATCTTCCTGAAGAGAGAGACTCTAGACAGGCTGATTAAACCCTGGTGGATGAACTTGCACTGAGGGACATCTTGGGATACTACCTTTACATAATAGACCTTACTACAAATGAAGGAATGTATGAACTCTAATGGAGCGGGGAGCTAATGGAGAGTGCCAAAGAGAAGTGGGGAAGGGGGTACAAAGGTGATTTTAAGTGTGAAATGCACAAAAAAATTAATAATTTTTTTAATTAATTGTATTGCATACTTTTACATTTTTATTGAAGTTTTGTGAATTTCCTATATTTTATCACATTTAGACCCCCTCCCCTATCTGCACCCCTTTTAATGCTCCCTCCACCTGATTTCATGTACTCTATCATATATATTAAAGCCTATCAAGTAAAAAAAAAAAATCCACCCACCCAGGGCTCAAGGATCATTGCAGAAGAGGGGGCAAAAAGACTGTAAGAGCCAGGGAGGTGCAGGACCATAAGGAAATAGTCCTACAGGTTCCTAGGACTCTTCTCATGCAAACCTACAGCAATGGTGTCAGCATATACGAGACCCATGTAAACTTAAGCAGACAAAAACCCAGTACAGAAGTGTGGAAATGAACAGCAGGCTCCAATCTTAGTCAAAGAACTATTGGCAGCTGATTACTGCTGGTGAGGAGGAGCTGATCTTCTTAAAGGGAGGGACTCTAGATAGGCTGACTAGATCCCAGTGGATAAACTTCCACTGAGGGACATCTCGGGACACTAACTTTACAAGATAGGCCTAACACAAATGACAGAAGGTATGAATGCCAGTGGGGATGGGGGGGCTATGTGAAGGGGCAAAAGGGGAAGGGGTATAAAGATGATTTCCTATATATATGAAATACATAAAAATTCAATAAATTTTTAAAAATTAATTTGCATGAAACAAAATTGGCAGGCATCACACTATCTTGACAGATTTTTATATGACCATTTTGATGGTCTATGCATGTTACATAACATCTTAATGTTGGATAATCAATCTAGTAGCACTTGCCTTGAACAAATGGAACACAAGGTAGTCAAGCTTGCTCATCTACTTTACAATCTCTCTAGTTTGATTACTATACTCCAGAAAATTTACATTTCTAAAGAGTGCTCAGTTGATGCTGTGGACCAAATAGTAAGATCTACTGCCTAGAAACCATTGAGGTTCAGATAGCCCTGCCCCCTCACCAACAGGGCCTCAGCCCCTGAGAAAAGGGAACCACATTGATAAGCACCCTGGTCTTTGAAGTCAAGAGAAGCAGACTTTTCTCCACTGTTTGGCCAACACAGCAGGCTTCCCCTTTGATCTCTAAAGAGAACAGGTTTTAATAGTCCCGCTCTTCCCCACCCCACCCCCGCCCAACTTTTAAAAAAAAAAATACATCTTCCTGCCTTCTGCAGGAAGCAGAAGCCTCCCCTTTTAATAAGACCCCAGCTCACGACCTGGGCAGACATTTTCCCTGCCTGGAAGGGAATGTGTCTCATGTGTGCCTTTGCTAATTCCGATGGAGTTTTATCTGTGTCCTGGTGCTTTCTCCTGATCAACCAGATTCATCCATGGCCTACTTTACCTATCAGAAACGTTGTGCTAAGACTATACTGTCCACAGTAATAAATTGGGCTGCTTATTACAAGTGTGTGTTGCTGTGCCTAGACATTCTAATTCTATACGTCCTGTGCTGAGTCCAGGAACTGACTATTTAACAAGCAGTATCTATAATTATTCTGATGATGACAGAATTTCTCTGATGGGATGACCTAGATAGCCCTTTCTGAGGACATTGCACTATCTCTGACTGAAGGTCAGCATCAGTGTACTGGGCCTTGTCAATGAGGTTCGGTTCCTGGCAGTAGCATCGGTTAGCCAAGATGTTGAGGCTGGAGCATTAGAAGCAGCCTCAGTAGCAGAAACACAGGTCTCTCAGGATCTGGTAAGGAGGAAAAAAAATCCAGCCAGGATGTTTAAGAGTGGGGCTTGCTAGGTATGCATGATACTTGCAGGCCTAGAGTCCCAGCAGGAGGAGCATGTGTTTAAGTTCGTCCAGTCTCAAGTAAATAAATAACCTTTGGGAGATAATTAGGATTAGATAGGAGGTCTTACAAAAGGGAGGGAGATCTGAGGTACACACACACACACACACACACACACACACACACCCTGTTTCTCACCATGTGATGTCCTGCTCCACCTCAGGCAGCAAGAAGTCCGCCATGAGATTCAGCCCCTCAACTTGGATCTGCAGAATGATGAACTCAAATAAACCCCTTTTCTTTTTCTTTATTTTTTAAAATATTTTATTGAGTTTTTCTGCATTTCGTACAGTAGTTCTTAATAAATTTGGACCCCCTCACCCATGGCTTTCAGGTCACTGAAAGCTTGCTGATATAAATCCCTTTTCTTTCCAGCTCACCCAGTCAGTAGTACGATGTTATTAGCAAAACACAATTAATAAATACAAGTAATTTCCAGGCTATAGCATCAAGCTGGAAGAAAAGCTTCAAGTATAGTATGTTGAGTGAGGCTCTCTTCTTGTAAAGGAACAGGTATTTTAAAAGGAAACCATGCAATTATAAAAAGTTAACAAAACATGCAACTATAAAGAGAAGGGAAAATCAGAAGTGGGGAGACAGGGGAGGAAGCAAGTCTCCCCCAAACTCTGGAAGCTATACTTACTCCTATTTTAGTTTTGGATTTGGAAACCTGAAATGGTTTTATATAACTGAAAATACAAAATAAATCAATTTTCCACTTTCTCAGACTGGAAAAAACCTGAAACTATGTATCAGGTTTGTGATTCAACTATGAAAGAACTATCTCAAGTGATTTTGCAACACAATGTTTGGACTGTGACTCTAGCACAGAGATGCTGGAAGCTGCCCGTGCAGCAGTCAGTATGGCCTGACCTGACCTGGAGCTGAGGGAGGAGGGCATTTGTGTTCTGGGAACAGAGAGGGACTGTACTGATGGTGGCTGCCCAGCACAGGGTATCATCAGTCAACAGCAGTCAACACTGCAGTTCTTTTGTGTTGCAGATAACACACTGACGTGTAGAGAAATAAATGGGCAACGTGAGCAATTCATTCTCATGCGGTTCAGTGAAAGAGAAAAAAGGCCCTTTCTTTGAACAATTACTGTAATTTTTATGTACGTTTGAAATTATTTCAAAATAGGAAGAAAAGACAATGAAAAGAATTAATGAGGCATCATTTTTTTTTTGTGTGAAGTAGTAAATAAAGGGAAAGGAGAGATATCTATACTAATTGGTGCTTGCTGTAGTTGAACTTTGAATGTCCCCCAGAGGCTGATGTGTTGAAGGCTTGACCAGGGGGTGCTATGGGGAGGGAGTGAAAGCATTTTTAAAAGGTTTTGTGGGCCTGAAGAGTTGGCTCAGCAGTTATGAGCACTGACTGTTCTTGCAGAGGACCCGGGTTCGGTTCCCACCACCATGCGATTCAACGCCCTCTTCTGACCTCTGCAGGCACTGAGGGACACGGGTGCACTAACACACATGCAGGCAATACACTCATACACATAAGATAAAAATAATAGTAAATAAAATACCTTTTTTTTTTTTTTTGGTCTTTTTGAAACAGGGTTTCCCTGTAGCCCCAGCTGGCCCAGAGCTCACTATGTAGACCAGGCTGGCCTTGAACTCACAGAGATCTGCCTGCCTCTGCCTCCCAAGTGCTGGACTACAGGAATGCACCACCACGCTGGGCAATAAAATACTTTTTAAATTTTAAAAAAGAGAATTTGTATAGGGTCCTTAGTCACTGTGATGTTCCCCCAAAGGAGACTGTGAGACCCTATACTCTTCCTCCTTCTCCTTTTCACTTCCCATAACAAGGTAAATGGCTTTGCTCTACCACGTGTTCCTGCTGTGGTGTGGTGCCTCAACACAGGCCCAAAGCAATGTGTCACCGAAATCATGGACTGAAATTTATAAACCTATGTGCCAATACTTTTCTCTTTATGAATCAGTTATCTAAGGTATTTTGTTATAGTGATAAAAAGCTGACTGATAGTCCTGAGTTCGGGATAACAAAATTGTTGATCAGGGAACATTTTGTTTGGTTTTGGGTTTTGATGGTGGTGGTAGTGATGGTTTTTAGAGAGTATTTTTAGATAGTGAAAACAGGACCAAATTATTGACATAAAGGAAGTAGATCCCCACTTTGCAATCCTTAATGAAATAATGGATCTAGGCCACATTCATCAACATGTGCTAGAATTTGGGAAGATTGTTGAGGTTCTCTAAAGGTGATAAATTTGATAATATTGGAACTCAAGGATCAATGTCCTTGAGACATTAAGGAGAAATACTCTGCCTCATCATGACTTCCTTTGTTTCTTTGTTTCTACTTGTTTTGCTCAGTGCTGGGGATAGAACCCAGGGCTTTGCACACACTAGGCAAGCACTCTACCATTGAACTATACCTCCAGTCCACTCTCCTAGTCTTGACAAAACAAAAGCTAATCTTGAATATAACCAAGTTTCTTGAATGCCAGAACAGTGGTTCGCAACTAACTAGGGATCTTTTTTGCCTCTCCCAGCAGAGAACGTTCAGCATTGTCTGGAGAAGTTTCGGTTCTCACAACTTGTGGAAAGGACTGTTGATACTACCAGTATCCAATGCAGAGAGGGTAAGGGTGCTGCTAGACCCATGATGCACAGAACAACCCCCACCAACAAAGAACCATTGGGCCCAAGAAATCAGCAGTGTGCAGTTGAGAAACCCTGCTCTAAATCCAACTGCCTGTTCACAAGCGAGGGTGGAGAGGTCAGTGTGCTCAGTGACTCCAGGGTGATGTCATTAGCCGAATCCAGAACACTTCAGATACTTCAAGCAAATGGAGGGAAAATGGAAACGAGATGGCAGTGAAATCAGTTTCTAGGCACATAGAAAACAAATGCCCTGTGTGGATGTAATTTTGATTCTGATTCAAACAAGCAACAGCAAAACAAAGCAAAAAAACTCTTTAAGGTTGGTTTTGGGTTTTTTTTTTGAGACTTCAGGGAAAAACTGGACACAACTTGAGTCTTAATAAATTATGTTATGATCACATTTATTGTGTTGGATGTGAATGTTAGTGTTGAGGTTAAGTTTTCATTAGAGATAAATATAAGGTATTTGTAGATGACCAATAGGAGTCTGAAGTTTCTTTTCAGTTTATTATTTATTTAATAACCACATACTTAGAAGAAGCATTTGAGTCTTAATGTTATGATCACATTTATTGTGTTGGATGTGAATGTTAGTGTTGAGGTTAAGTTTTCATTAGAGATAAATATAAGGTATTTGTAGATGACCAATAGGAGTCTGAAGTTTCTTTTCAGTTTTCAGTTTATTTAATAACCACATACTTAGAAGAAGCATTTCATTACAACAGCATTGACATATTCAATAACAATTTTCTGAGCTAAGATGCATCTTTTTCAAAACTGGCTGCAAAGTTTTAGGTTTACAGTTGAATTGTTACAGTTATACAATATTTTACTCAGTATAAACCCTATAAGACATAAAATTAAATGAGGTTTTAACCTTTAAGAGACCATATATATAGCTAAAGGCTACACAGCAAGCAACAATGCCAGACAGGCGATACCTCCTTCTGAGTTGTTGGCCAGGGTGGCCAAAGGGATTCCCAGATAGTAACCCAGC
>NW_008359594.1:719884-731594 GCF_000622305.1 Nannospalax galili
ACCATGGTTGGCTTCACTTGGAAGCATAGAGGAAATGATTCCTCTGTGTTGACCCTCCTCTTTGTAGACTGGACACTGGTTCAAGTCCATCTGGTGGGGTCTCCTCGGCCTCCTTGATCAAGAGGACAGGTGACCCACCACCATTATAGGACATTTTGAGAGATGCTCATAGTTCCCTGGAACTAGTCAAACTAGGAGAGCAAGGAGCAAAAAGTGCCCTTTATGTCCCTCTGACCAAATTATTATAGACCTCAAAGTATGTGTGTTGAACACCCAAGAAGTTTAGTTCCATCTGTCTGGTATTTTTAATTACTGTGTGTCATGTAGATAAATCTTAGATATATCTGAGAACAACTGGTCTTTGCCTACGATCTATCTACATGAAGTTTTGGTATCAAAATAGCACTTTCAAAGTATAGTTCATAGACCTTGGGGGATCCTTGAGATTTTTTGCCAGGGATCATCAGAGTAAAAGTTATTTTTTAATATTTTTATTTTGTGTGTATTGGTGTATTGCCTACATGTATGTAAGTGTACCCATGTCACGGAATGCCCACAGAGGTCAGAAGAGGGTGTTGGATCCCTTGGAACTGGAGTTACAGACAGCTGTTAGCCATTATGTAGGTTCTGGGAATTGAACCCAGGTCTTCTGTAAGAGCAGCCGGTAATAGCTGAGCCATCTCTCCAGTCCATAAAAACTAATTTTGTAACAAACTCAAGGTGCCCGTTGCCTTTTTGACTGCTTTCACATTTGTACTGATGGAACAAAAGCAATGGAGAAATTTACTGAACCACAGTGTAGAACTATCCTGGGAGCACGGATTCTTCATCATCACTTATTTTGAGTAAGACAGAGCATTGAAATGGGCAATTCCACTTACGAATGCGCTGCACAAAGCAGTGAAGGTTAGCGATTTTATGAAACCCTGACTTTGTATAATATATCCTTTTGATAATCCATGTGGAGAAAGGGAAGCAATCGTGTTGCGTGCCAAAGGATGGTCATCACCTCCAAGAAAAGAACGTGTCATACTCACTGAGTTTCAACCTGACTCAGGTACTTCTTCCAAGGAAAACCAGCAGATATTATCAATTCAGACATGGCCATTTGAGAGGCACCTTTTCAAAAATCAATAAAGTCAAGTGTTGCTTTAAGTCAAACTGTGGACAGAATTTGTTTCCAGTCATAAAATTTGAGCTCTCAAATGAAAATTAGAATTTGAGAAAATGTGCACTTACCAGCTTGCCAGAATATAAAGATGCTCTGATGGAACTGATGTTAACAAATGTACTTTAAAATACTGAATCATAAAAGACAACAGTATTTGTAAGGTTGGTACAACTTAGTCAGCAAGTATTTTCCAAATGACCAGAGGCAGGTGAAAAAAAAAAAAATCATGCCCAGGAAAGGATCCACTCAAAGTGTAGAGAGGACGAAGCGTTTTAGGGTGAAAACGTATAAAGTACGTCAATAAAAGTTTAGATTCAGCACTGCTATTGTTATCAGACAAGGCCAGTTCTGACCACTGTATGCCAGTCTCAGACCTCAAGCTTGGCAAATAGGAAGACTTTATTTACCCAGCACCAATTGTGAGGCAGCAGGAGTTCCAAGTCCCAAACCTGCCTCCCTAAGAAGGAGCTTAGGAATATTTGTGGGGTAAATAAACAGGTCCAAGGTCTGGTGGAAAGTGAAGTGGTTTGTGGTCTGCGTGTGTGAACCAAGCTTCATGGCACTTTGTAGGACCCATGTTCAGAAAATGATGGTGTTAGCATAATGTCGATGGTGTTGGAGGCCCTCTGATGTCAAAAGGTGGCCCAGAAGACACTTACATGAACCCAAGGGAAGGATTGGTGGTTGAACTAGCTAGGATAAGTGTGAATCCTGAAAACAAAGCAAGCAATGGTTGCCATAGTGACAGTGTATACTGGTGGTCTCCACAGCCAAGCTATGTGGGGTCTATTGCTTTACTGTTTCTCTGAGCAACTTCTAAAATCAGTACAGCAAGTGAAGAAGAGTGCTTTACTCAGTCTCCCTGGGTGTCACAACCAGCACTTAAGACCTGTCTATGTAAAACGTCAGTGAAGTGCCAGAGAACACCCACAAATACCCGAAAAGACAATTAAAATATGCTTTCATTTCCCAGCTGCATACTTATGTGACGGTGGATTTTCTTTACACATTTCAAATAAGTTGTAAGTAACTGAATGAAGAATCAAACCTTAGGAATCCAACTGACTTCTTGCTAACCTAGACCTTAAAGGGTTTTTTAAAAACAAAATAATGTCACTTTTCTTGTCAGATTTTTTTTTGTTTTGTAAATTACATTTCTTTATTAAAATGTGACACTTCTTTGAACATACAATAGATGTATTATTGTTATTTTGACCTGTTAATAAGCAAACATTTTATTAACTAATATGATAAATATCAAAATTTTCACTTTCATAAAAATTCTTTGGGCTACTTAATATTTTTTAAATGTAGAAGAATACTGAGACCAGAAATTTTAATGCTTCATTTAAATTATGTAGAAAGAAAATGGAACAGAAAATGGGAGGATCAAAAAGGAGCCAACTATGATTGGCCTGGCCGAAGCTAGGCATTGGCTACAGGAAGACTCACAATTCTCTCTCTTCTTAGTAAGTTTTGAACTTCTATGATAAACAGCTTTTTAAAGATCAAATTCCCTTCCATTGGCTGTTAAGAATGCCATCAGCACAGCCTGTCCTGTAACTCTGGTCCTGGAAACCTACAGTATCAAAAAAATCTTCAGCATGTAGTGTGGAGGCCCTAGCTCTCCTCTCCTAACAGTGTCTATGGAGAGTGCTGTGAAGGTCGGGGAGAAAGAAAGCTTGGGTCATAATACTTCCCAGGACCCAAGACTCTCAGATAATTGCAGAAATGCGTCCAGTGGCCATGTCTAGCCCCGGAAGAAATTACAAATGTTGGTAAGTGGGTAGGTTTGAGGTCTTTTTTCAGTACCATTGGAAATGTTTTAAGAACCACAGACCCCTCCCTGGGCCACAGTTAGACAAGACGGTCTGTGAGAGCCCTTTCAACTAAGGTATGCTATTAGTCATTTCGTAATTAAAAGTATTCATTTTTTGTCAAGACTCAGGGTTGACTTCATGCAGGACAGTATAAAACAAGGCAGCTTTTGTGACTTTAGATGCACAGCCAAAGCCTATTTATACCACATCCAACTTCTTATTCAAAAAATTCAGACATTAATATAGCTACTTGAAAGTTAGTGCTTGTGAGTCAGTGATACTTCAAGGAATGTGCTTTTAACCTTTTCTTTCCCAAAGACAGAAATCAAAGAAAAGGAATGGGTCTATTTGAGACACATTGATGCTGGAGCTCTACGGATGTCTTCATGGAGGTATCCAGTTGGGTATATGGTAACTGTCTACATTGAAGACGTAATGAAGATATAAATATGGGTAAATTTAGCCAGCATCCCAGAGAGCAGAAATGACAAGGAGAAAAGACTGAGAGAAAGCACAATCAAGAAAGCAGAAAGGGATGGGTAGAGTGAAACACAGGAGAACCAGAGACAGGGAGCACATGATCAGGGGAGACAGGGAAAAGAGGGACAGAGCATTAGTGCTGAATGCAAGAGGTCAAGGAGGGCAAGCACCCATTAGCACCTGCTGGACTTGGCAGCAACGAAGCTGTATTAGTTATTTTTCTGTTGCTAGGATAAGACACTGTGACCAAGGCAACTTACAGTTCCAAAGGGATTAGAGTCCATCATGGTGGGAAGGCATGGTGGCAAGAGGTGGCTGGAGCAGAAAGAGGAGCACTCACATTTTCAAGCAGGCATAAGAAGCAGAGAGCATGGGGCTGGAGAGATGGCTCAGTGGTTAAGAACACTGGTTGTTCTTTCAGAAGACCCAGGTTCGAATCCCAGCACCCACATGGCAGCTAACAATTGTCTGTAACTCCAGTCCCAGGGGATCCAACAGCTTCTTCTGACCTCCATGGGCACTGCATGACATGGGTGCACTTACCTACATGCAGGCAATACATGCATACACATTGTCAGACGCTCCAACAGGTATGGCACAGGGGAAGAGGCCAGGACCAGCCTGGGTCCCTCTCTTAGGGCCTGAGTGGGATGGTGAGTGTCGGCGACTCAAAAACCACACCGAGTCAGGAGTCTTGTCGAGGCAGGAACTTGCTTTATTGTGTCAGGCATCAACTTATATAGTTTAAGCAAAAGGGGTGTGGAAAAGGGGGTGGGTATAGGAATGTGTCATCTGGGGCGAAGACTGTGGGCCACTGGGAATTTATTATGCCAGTTGTTACTGGGCAGAGGCAATCTTAGATAGGGCACTGCTGAGTCACCTTCACACAGAAGTGACAGGCCAGAGACAGGTCATTAAACTTTAGTCAGGCTCAGGAAGTTACATTAGGCCTCATTTTTCTCCATGCCATGTATATGAGGGTTCTGAAGGCCCAACAGCACATGAAAATATAATAGCCAGGGAGGCATGGTGGCAGAGGTAGCCAGAGCAAAAAGCTTAATAATCATACCTTCAAGCAGGCACAGGAAGCAGAGAGCAACTAGAAATCTGGCAGGGCTTAAGAACTTCAAAGCCCATCTCCAGTGATGCACTTCCTCCAGTAAGGTCACATCTCTTAAAACTTCCCAAAACAGCACCACAAACTGGAGACAAAATGTCCAGATACTATAGAGGACATTTTCACTCAACCACCACAGAAGCTGTTAATAACCATGTCCCAACTGGTTTTATGGGGCAGCAACCAGACTCACGTGGAGAAAAGGGAATGAGGAACTGTATGTGATGAAAGTAGACAGCTCTTGGGAAGGAGGGCACAGCATTCAACAAGTGATTTTGCTCATTTGCTTAAAATAGAAGATTTTTTAATTTAGTATTTTTTTAATATTTTATTTGTTATTTTTCTTTTATGTGTATGAGTGCGTTCCCTGCATGTATGTGAGTGCACCCATGTCGTGCAATGCTGCAGAAGTCAAAAGAGGGCATCGGATTCCCCCCGAACTGGAGTTAAGGATGGTTCATAGCCACCATGTGGGTGCTGGGAATCGAACCCGGGTCCTTGGCAAGTCAGTGCTCTTAACTGCTGAGCCAGCTCTCCAGCCTTTTATTAAATTTAATAACCACATAATTAGAAGAAGCATTTCATTTTAACAGCATTGACATTCAATAACAATTTCCAGAGCTAAGATGCATCTCTTTCAAAATTGGCTATAAATTTTTAGGTTAACAGTTGAATTAATACAGTTATACAATATTGTACTCAGTATAAACCCCATAAGACATAAAATTGAATGAGGTTTTAACCATTAAAAAAGATCTCCATTTCATTTCAAAGTATACTGTTTCATACAGAAAAATGTAATTTTAAATGCAACTAACACTTAGATGTTTGCACATGCATCTCTAATCTCTATATATCTAATTACTACTAGTCACAATAGGTTACTTTCTGAGCTCCTTGGCACCTGAGTCATCAGGTAGATTTCAATGGTAATGTTTTTCACATCTACTAATTAACATGAAGCAAATTTTTATGCTTCTTCCTCAAATACAACTCATTTTTTTATTGATTGATTTTTTTGTGTATATTTTATACAGAACATCCCAATCTTATTCATCTATATACCCACATCCCAAGTGGCTCCCTCCCATAGCACCCCCCAACTGGAGCCCATATACTCTGTCATCCCTGTTACTGTCCACTGCGTTGTCAGTGCCCCCAACTGTTCCCCAGTGCTTGTCTATCTGCTGAGTCCAGTCAGCCTATCTACAGTTCCCTGTTTCAGGAAGATCAGCTCTTCCTCATCTATCAGAAATTAGTTGCCAATAGTCCTTTAGATAAGATTGGGTTCTGTTGTTTATTTTCCCAGTTCTATGCTGGGTTACTGTCTGGGAGCCTTTTTGGCCACCCTGACCAACAACTCAAAGGAAGGTATCTCCTGTCTGGCATTGTTTCTTCTTATGTAGGGTTTAGCTATACATATGGATTCTTACAGAATTATATTGATCCCTTTAATCTTTGGTTATACTTTCCTTTTGGGTGTTTAAGACCATGCAGTTGGCCCAGATAAACCAATTTATTTTTACTCTTATGGTCATTTTAAGATCTGTTCCTCAGGAGTAACATGGGCTTGGGAGGAGTCCCTGGCTCCTTTCTTTTACCAGTTCCATCCATGTGAAGATAAGTAAAAGGTCCTGTTAAACCATAGATGGCTTCACTTGGAAGCATGGAAGAAATGTTTCCTCTATGTTAACCCTCCTCTTTATAGACTGGACACTGGTTCAAGTCCATCTGGTGGGGTCTCCATGGCCTCCTTGATCGAGTGGAGAGGTGACTCACCACAGTTACAGCCCATTTTGAGAGCTGCTCCATAGTCCCTGGAACTCAGTCAACCTTGGAGAGCAAGGAACAAAAACTGTCCTTTAAGTCCCTCTGAACAAATTAGTATAGGCCTCAAAGTATGGCTGTTAAACATCCAAGAAGGTTAGTTCTATCAGCCTGGTAATTTTAATCACCATGTGTTATGTAGATAAAGCTTGGGCAAAGACCAAGTGTTCTCAGATAAACCTTAACTAGACATATATTATGTTCCTTGAGCTACTTATAATTTGTCAGTAGGTTGTTGGACTGATATGGTTCTCTCTGGTTTTTTAAAACTAGCTAGGCATTATTTATCTCTTGCATTGTCTAACACTTCCACCATGGTTTCCCCACTTAAAATGCCCCCATTTTTCCCATTTCTTCCTTAATAATACCCTTCTCCTATGGTCCTACCTCTCTTGAGCTCCTTCTTTCCCTTTATCCCCAAGGTTCCTTGTATAACCCTCCCCCCTTAAATTAACCTCATTTTTATCCATATCTCCCTTATTAACACCTGTTTCCTATTGTTATTCTTGTTCAGATTCTTTCTTTTCTCTTACCTTCCTGATTCCTTTTCATTATCCTGTTTCCTGTAGTGATATCTGGATACATACTTATAAGGATTTGGTGCTAGGATCCACATATGAGGGAGAACATACATCATGTTTTTCTTAGTCTGTGTTACTTCACTTGGTATAACAGTTTCTAGTTCCATCCATTTACCTGCAAATTTCATGATTTCATATTTCTTTAATGCTGAGTAAAACTCCATCGTATATATGAACCACATTTTCATTATGCACTTATCAATAGAAGGGTACTTAGGTTGTTTCCATCTTTTAGCTATTGTGAAAAGAGCAGCAACAAATATGGATGTACAAGTGTCTCTGCAATAGGACGAGTTCTTTGGGTATATGCCAAGGAGTGATACAACTGGGTCAAATGGTAGGTTCATTTGTAGCTTTTTAAGAGTCCTCCACACTGCTTTCCATAGGGGTTGAACAAGTTTGCAGTCCCACCAGCAGTGGATGAGTGTTCCCCTTTCCCCACATCCTCTCCAACATTTGGTATCATTTGTTCTAAACTAGAATCAATTTTACCATGTTTTATTTGGCTGGTTGGTTTTTGAGGTGTGGCTTTTATTGCAGGCTGACCATGAACTCCCTGCATAGCCAAGGCTGATTCTGAACTTCTGACTCTCCTGCCTCCACCTCCAAAAGCTAGGGTTACAGGCGTGTGTCACTACGTTTGGTTTATATAACACCGGAGATTGAACCTAGGGCCATGTGTGTACGAAGCAAGCACTCTACCAACTGAACTACAATCCCAGCCCTTGGGAATGGCTTAAATGACCATTTTTATTGATATCATTGGTTGGTTGGGGGAAAACAAGACAGAAGTTGAAGAGACAGCAGTGATGGTGAAAACTCAAAGGAAGGAAAGGGTAAAGAAGCAGGCTTAGGGACACAAATGACCCATGAGGAACAACAACAGGGACATGCTGTTTCTACAGAGAGTGAAACCAAAACTCACACAGGCTCACATCAAGGCCACACGCCACAAACAACAGCCAGGATTGGAATGCAGACAGTCAGATAACAGAGTCTGAGTTCTCAACCACAATATGATGCTTTATTTTCTAAAAATACTTACTCATTGCATAGATATACATTTCTATAAATAAATGTGCATGCACATATGTACGTATTCATAAAGGAAAGGCCAGATACCAAAACTTGAACAATGATCATCCCAGAGTAATCCAATTACAGCTGGTTTTCATAGTCTTCGTGTCTTTCCATATTTCTAAATTTCCTCCAAAGGGTAAATTACTGTGTTATAAAGAAAAAAACATTAATTTTCAAAAACAAGCCTGGGAGAAGACTAGTATGGAAGTGTGGCTCAGATCCCCAGTGCTCAAGTCCTGCCTCTGGGAGAAGATTGGGCAAAGGCAGGAGGTGGCAGGAGGGCAGGAATAGATAACTCAGCATCTTCTAGCTTAGAACCAAGTGTGTCCCCTTGTTCCAACTCAGACAAACCTCATTATATGTCATCTTAGCTCTGAAAGTTAGACAAACCCCATTATATGTCCTCTTAGTTCTGAAAGTTAGTTTTTTAGTTAGAAAGTTTTGGCACATGCAGATGCTGTGTGCATTCTCCCTGGGGTTTGTTGTCTCTTGACTAGCAAAGCTGTGCTGGCCTGAAGAGACCATGGCCCAGGACCTTAGCCTCTCCAGTTAGAAGACACCTTCAGTATTTCCCCACAGCCAACCTAAGGAGAAATCATGAAGCCACATCTCCTCTGGACAGGCTTCTGCACTGGGCTGGAGCGTGGATTCTCTGCTCTTTGCAGATCTCAGACCAAATCAAAAATCTCCCCTTGGGGCATCCACAGGGCTCAAGCCCCAGTGGAAGAGCTTCCAGGTGGACTGACTGTCCATGACACCCAAAAGTGGCTCTCCATTGTGCTTCTGGGAACCATTCCCTCCCACCTGTCAGCTTTTCCTTGGGAAGACATCATGCATATACAGAGGCAGGTCTATTGTTACCCTGACAGCAGACATCCAGCTACACTTTGGAGCCATGTTCAGCTGATGCTTTCATAGCCACCTATGGCCTTGGTGGCCATGACATTTGTTTAGCTGGAGAGTTCACAGTGAGCTATTTTGAGCTACTGGATTCTATAAGCTGCTTCTGCTGCTCAAATATATTTTTAACCAAAACATCTCATAACTTCACTGGAAAAAAAATTTTTTTGAACAGAAAAAATGCTTGGTTGTGCCCAGAGAGTAGAACTAAGCAATACATATACACCCATGTGGACCACAGGATATGAACCATGACCCACAGGAAAGGGAATGAGTTTCAGGCCAGTTTTAAGAGAAGGAAGTTCATTGTGGAGGACAGGGAAGGGAAGCAAACACAGACCATCCAGGGGAGAGGTGTGCTGGATATAGGGTGGGCTGTAGGGATGGGCACAAAAGCCAGAAAATGAAGACATCTTTCTTGTGCCCTTCATTCTAATATGACCTCTAAATGGTTTCCATGGCATCCTGCCCAGAGTGGGGGTGTTTCTCTGGGCTCAAGGACTCTGGGTACATCTTTCACCTCCCAAGATTCATACACCTCCTCACACACCAGACCCTGTGCCCAATGCCATGGGATGCCAGGCCTTAAGGGGAGATCCTGACCTCTCTCCAATGTTTGGCTTGTGTCATTCCATCTAGAAATGTCCCCTTCCCTCACCCCTAATTCCTTTCTTGCTCTGAGCCGGCCAAGAAGAGAGCGAGTAAAACTTCACAGACTGTACATATCATTTCGCCACTTGCTAAGCAGGTGATCTTGGCCCCTCACCATTCCCTGAGCCCCAGTCTCCTCCTGCCTGAGGTGGTGTTGATATGAAGATTGACTCAGAAAACAGTGCTCCAAAGACATTGCTCTTTCTATGTCCATCCTCTATGCCTCAACCCAACCCCTTCAGGGAAACTCACTTGTTCACACCCTTAGAGACAGTCGGGTTCATGTTCCCTTTCACTGGTCTTATTGTTATCCTTCAGCAAGTATTAATGAAGTGTCTATCTGTCCTCAATGGTGATGCTGGATATTGTGATTCAAAGGTGAGATGGCACATAGGCCTGGATCCCCAGGATGTAAAGGCAAGGCAGGATCCAGTGATGGAACTGCAGTGCATCGAAAGGTCAGAAGCTCATGTATCAGCAACAGCACCATCTCTGCTGTGGGGCCAGGTGTGCAGCACCTCTGCAGGGCTGGTAAGCTCGAAAAGTCTGGAAACCTTGGCAAATGTGTATAATGTCAACAAGGGCATCAGCAATCTGTAAAATGGTAAATTGTTTGTCTGTGTTTCTAGACTGTTGGCATCTCTAGAACTCTAATGGGAGGCTAACAAGCCAGAAGTGGGGAAGGACAGAAGTAGGACCCTATGATAGACTCCTGAAAGGAGTATTTTTATTATTATTAAAATCCTTCCATTGCAGGTGAGGAAGCATACAGAGAAGTCTTAGCTCTGCCTCTACCAGTAGAAGGTGGGATTTAATAGATTATCTTGGCCCTGGTACACAGGGGATTAAGGGAAAAGAGAGGGCAGCCAGCATCTCAAATGCTGCCAGAAAGGCCACATCTTTCCCCATGGTTCTTACGCTGCCATGGAGACAGTCAGTTAAAAATAGTTTAGTCACAAGTTGAAGAGTCAACGCTCAGTGACACTGGGAAAGCTCCACTGTCTGGGGGGCTGAGAGGCAGGGCCCATTCCATCATGGAGCAGGCTGCTCCTTGGGGGTTGCATCCTATGTTCAGGGCCCAGAAGCAAGTTTTCCTATGGAAACAGAGGTGGGCAGATACAGGCAGGTGTAGGAAATGGGGTGAGGGCAACAGCCTCCGCAGTAGCCTCTCTCATCCTTCCCCCTCCCCGTCTATGAATCCCCTGCATTTGGAGCTAGTGCCTTAGTCAAACGCCTCTCACTGGACCCTGAAAAGGGCCTGCTAGAGTATGTTTCCATCCTTTTGCTTCACCTGCAGCTAGTGCAGACCCTGGCCTTTGTGAGTATTCAGTGCATATTTACTGAATGAATATTTAAACAAGATGGTAAATTAGGATTTTAATATTACCCTGTTGTCCTAGTTTGTTTCTCCATTGCTGTGACAAAACACACTGACCACTACCAACTTGGGGAGGAAAGGGTTTATTTGTCTTACGGGTCACAGTTCATCAGGGAGCCCAAGGTAGGAACTCAGGACAAGAACCTGGAGGTAGGAGCTGGAGCACAGGCCATGGAGGAACACTGCTTACTGCCTTGCTCCCCTGGCAAGCAGCTCAGCCTGCTTCTTATGCAACACAGGCCTACCTGCCCAGGGGTGGCACCACCCACAGTGGGCTGGGCCCTCCCACATCACTCATCAAGAAGATGCCCCTCAGACATGACCACAGGCCAGTCCAATGGAGGCAATTCCCCAATTGAGGCTCCCTCGACCCAGGTGAGTCAAGATGACACTAAAGCTATCCAGCACACCTGTGAAATACATTTTAATATTTGACTCATTTTCAAGTTATGATATGTCTTTGTTGACTAGGCTCAAATGCTCAGCATTCTGAGTTGGGTCTTGCTGATTTCAGAGACTGACACTTGCCCTCAGTCATACAGTATCTATCTCCTAAGCTCCAGCACTGTGTGTTTGTTGCCACCTTTTCTTTTTTCTTTTTTCTTTTTTTTTTTTTTTTTTTTTTTTTAAACAGGGTCTCCCTGTAGCCCCAGCTGTCCTAGATTCACTATGGAGACCAGGCTGGCCTCGAACTCACAGAGATCC
>NW_008359594.1:732125-739167 GCF_000622305.1 Nannospalax galili
TAAACCTTGCGTGTGTGTGTGTGTGTGTGTGTGTGTGTGTGTGTGTGTGTGTGTGTGTGTGTTTGAAGCAGGGTCTCCCCATAGCCCCAGCTGTCCTGGAACTCACTATGTAGACCAGGCTGGCCTTGAACTCACAGAGATCTGCCTGCCTCTGCCTCCCAAGTGCTGGGACTACAGGCGTGCACCACCACGCCTGGCTTATTGCCACCTTTTCTAATAAAGATATAGAAAATAACCTCAGCTGAGCATCCTCACACCCAGAATGGTATTAGACACTTCTGACCACCAATGTTATTGTTTTTAGAAAGTATCATCTACAAGCTTTCAGCTTAACTACAAGAAGATAGGGGCTGTGTCTTGATAGCTGCAGACAATTTCAGTATCCTAATAAGGGAGAGGAGAGGAACATGTGAAATGTTGCCTGCCCTGTCTGTGTCAGAGGACATTTGCATAATGAGCCCCATGCATATATTAGCTCTTGACTTCACAATCCTGAGAAGTCAATGGGTATTATTAGTGTCATGTTATCTAGAACTGGGTCATGGAACAGAGGACAGACTGTCCAGGTGATTCACAAGGATTAGACTCTTCATGCACACTGAAGACAACAGCAGCTACTGAATAGGCCCAACTAGCTCAACCATCAGCCCTTCCTCCAGAAAATGAACCAGCTCCCTTGTTAACCCTGGGATATAGCCCCCAACCTTTGCACTCACATCCTCCACTACCTCAATCCCTGACCTTGGACTTAGAAGGAGAATGACACCTGAAGATTTCTGACCAGTCCATGTTTCTCTCTTAACTTTCAGACATCTGTATCATAGGCTTGGTGACTGACACTGTCACATACCCACAGCCTAAGTGAGTCACCTCTCCCAACCACATCAGCCAACTACTCCAGCTTCATCAGCCAACTACTGAGCTCTGTCCATTTCTCCACAAAGTGATGTCCTTTTCCCCATTACAAAATAACCTTACCTGCATAATTACAGGATACATCGAAATAGTCTTCCCACTTTGATCTTGGCCTCTACACCCCAACCCTAGTCTATTCTCCAAAGCTGTATTTGTGTGGACTACTTGATCCAGCTATGATATTCCTTTGCTTAGCAACTTTGAGCTCTCTGAGATTATGAGATCGTATCCTCAGCCTGGCCCCTAGAGTCCTTGCCCACTGCTCAGTGTTCCGATTTCATCTCTGCCATCCTTCTTGCATGAAGGTATGGCCCCTGAGCCCTGGAACTTCTTTTTTCAGGTCCTAAGTGTCTCTCTCTCTCTTTCTCTCTTTCTCTCTCTCTCTCTCTCTCTCCCTCCCCCCTCCCCCACCCTCATTTTCCACATCTCCACCTGCAGCTTGAGCCAAAGGCAAAACAATACCAATAATGGCATGACCTGAATGGACCTTTGGTACTGGCTAATCAATCATGATGTTCCCAGAGACCAAATACATAAGACACCTACTAAGTTTTTATTTGATCTGTATAAGCAAAAAGTTTTCTAAAATAGATAAGTCAGGCTGGGGTCTATCCCAAACTTGCTGTCAAACTGGGCAGTGTTGTTCACCTGGTGCTGGCTTTAGAAGCATGAAAGATAGAAGAATGAAGGGGTCATCAGTTCTTCATCCATGGTTTCAGAGAGCCACTGAGGCCAGGCAGTGAGCAGCAGGGGTTCCTCTGCATAAAGAAGGCCCTGAAAGGTCATTTCACGGAGCTGTGAAGGTGAAACCTGGTTGGCAATGGAGACCTCAAGAAGACGTTCACGACGCCAGAGCTGTGAGACACCTGCCAAGAAGACCTGCATACAGGGAGTGGTACCAGCACCAGAGAAAGAGGTGTATGTTGTATGCAGCAAAGCTGAAGAGGCTGGGCCATCTAAGTCCTTTGGAAATAAAGTCCCAGAAGTCAGACATGGAGCTACTGGATTTGGTGTTTGCCCTGCTGGTTTTCAGTCTTCTTTCAGTCTGGTATTTCCTCACTATGCCTCCATTCTCCCTTTTGGAATTGTGTGACGGTTTGAATGAAAATGTCCCCCATAGGCTCCAAGTGTTTGGACATTTTGTCCCCAGATGATGGTGCTGTTTTGGGAGGTTTTAGAAGGTGTGGCTATCCTGGAGGAAGCAGGTCACTGGGGGTGGGCTTACAGAGTTCTTAAGCCTTTGCCAGATCTCCAGTCAGTCTCTTGCTTCCTGTGCCTATGTGATTGTGGTCGCCGGCTGTGTCTGCTCTCCTCCAGCTATGGCCGCTCTCCTGCTCTCTTAGTTCCTCCGATCAGTTGTCCGGTCCGGACCCCAGGGCTGGTGAGGAGACTATGTCAGCAGAGCCACATTCAGACACAGGAGACCAGGTTCAGTGACACAGATCTGCTTTATTGCAGGAAGGCATAAGCTTATATAGGGGTAGTGGTCCAATCACAGCATAGCAAGTAGGATACCTCATTAGCATAACAGGTTTAGCGTCCTATCACAGAATAGCAGCTAGATTGCCTCATTAGCATACTGGGTTTCAGATTACAGAGCCTGGATTCCTGGAAACCTCTTGACCGTAACTGTTGCAATATCTAAGTGTTGCAATTTGGATTCCAAGGGTGGTGATTAGGGAGTGGTGAGCTCTAGGCATCAGTCTCATGATCTGCCAATGGGAGCAAATGTCACAAGGTGTTCCTTGTGGCTCCAGCAGTCGGGCCGTTGCCTCAGGCCTGCTGTATGGCTGTCAATAAGACTTTCACCCTAGGCTCAAGCCTGTCTCCCACATGTGATGATGTGAGAGCTTCACTTCTGCTGCTCCTGTTTCAGCCACCTCCAGCCACCATGCTTCCCTGCCATTACGGACTGTAATTCCCCTGGAACTGTAAGCTCAAATAAACTCTTCTTTCTATAAGTTGCTTGGGTCAGTGTTTCTATCACAGCAACAGAAAAGTGACTAATACAGTAATTGGTACCAGAGAGTGGGCTGTAGGCTGTGAAGAACCTGACCACATGGGGTTTTGGAAAAATGTGGAAGACTTTGGAAGTTTGAGCTAGAAAAGTGGTTGAATGCTGTAAACAGAGCTTAACAGGCTGTTCTAGTAAACACTTAGAAGAAAGTAGTGCTGAGAACAATGTAGTTCCAGAGGGAACTAAGGACTTAAGCAGCACTTGAGATATTTTGGCAAAGAGTCTGGCTGGAGTCTGCCCTTGACCTAAAAGCTTGCCTGAGGCTAAGTTGAAAAGCAATGGACTAATTTCTCTGGAGGAAGAAATTTCAAGACAGCCTAATGTAGAAATGGTGGTGTGGCTATTAATGGTGAATATTATGCAGATCTACAGTGAAAGAGAGCAAATGGGGCAGAAGGAAATACAGTTTGGATTTGAAAAAGAGCACCAGGAAGATAAATGCAGGAGCCCTCGCATGTGATGGAGAGGATCCCATTGAGAAGGAGATTAAAGCTATTAAGGTAATTAAAATGATTACGGAGGAGACTAGAGATTCAAACTTAAACAAGGGAGAGAGTGCCTCCAGGGCAAGACCACACCCAGGTAAGCCTCCAACTTGAGAAAGGAAAATGCTGCAGGGGCCACTGCAAGGCTGGAGTTCACCCCAAACTTGCACTCAAACTTGGCAGTGTCATTCACCTGGTGCTGGCTTTAGAGGCATGAAAGATGGAAGAGTGAAGGGGTAATCAATTCTTCCTCCGAGGTTTCAGAGAGCCTTAGAGGTCAGGAAGCATGAAGCAATCCCCTGCCTAGAGAAGGCCCTGATAGGCCATTGCATGAAGCTGTGAAGGTGAAGCCTGGTTGGAAATGGAGACCCCAAGAAGTTCATGATGCCAGAGCTGTGAGGCATCTACCAAGAAGACCTGCACACAGGGAGTGGTAACAGCACAAGAGAGAGATGTGTGTTGCACACAGCAAAGATAGAGAGGCTGAGCCATCTAAGCTCTTTGGAAGTAAAGTCCCAAAAGTTGGACATGGAGCTACTGGATTTGGTGTTTGCCCTGCTGGTTTCTGGTCTTGTTTTGGTCCAGTATTTCCTTACTGTGCCTCCATTCCTCCCTTTTGGAATGGTAATGTGTATTCGGTTCCACTGTATGTTTTGAGTATGTAATTTGTCTTTTGATTTTATAGAGGCTTACAGTTAAGATATTTACCTGAATCCAGCTTGGACTGTGGACTTTTGAATAGTATTGAGACTGATAATGACCATGGGGACTTTTAAAGTTGGACTAAATGCATTTTTCATTTTATATGGTCATGAGTCCATGGGGGCCAAGGAGTGGAATGTGATGGTTTGAATGAAAATGTCCCCCCATAGGCTCCAAGTGTTTGGACGTTTTGTCCCCAGATGATGGCACTGTTTGGGGAGGTCATAGAAGGTGTGGCTGTCCTGGAGGAAGCACGTAACTGGGGGCGGGCTTACAGAGTTCTTAAGCCTTGCCAGAGCTCCAGTCAGTCTCTTGCTTCCTGTGCCTGCATGGTGATGTGAGAGCTTCACTTCTGCTGCTCGTGTTCCAGCCACCTCCAGCCACCATGCCTCCTTGCCATGACGGACTGTAATTCCCCTGGAACTGTAAGCTCAAATAAGCTCTTCTTTCTATAAGTTGCTCGGGTCAGTGTTTCTATCACAGCAACAGAAAAGTGACTAATACAAATGATAATGTGTATTCAGTTCCACCGTACATTGGGAGTATGTAATTTGTCTTTTGATTTTATAGGGGCTTACATTTGATAGTTCCCTCAATCTCAGAAGAGCCTTTGGACTGTGGACTTTTGAATAGCATTGAGACTGGTAATGGCTATGGGGGCTTTTAAGGTTGGACTAAATATAGTCATGAGCCTATGGGGGCCAGGGGGTGGAATGTGGTGGTTTGAATGAAACTGTACCCCATAGGCTTCAAGTATTTGGACATTTTGGTGTTTTGCTGTTGGTGGTGGCGCTGTTTTGGGAGGTCTTAGAAGGTATGGCTATCCTGGAGGAAGCAGCCACTGGGAGCGGGCTTAGCAAGTTCTTAAGCCTTGCCAGATCTTCAGTTGCTCTCACATTTCCTGTGCCTGTTTGAAGATGTGAGAGCTTAGCTTTTGCTCCACCTCCAGCCACCTGTGCCACCATGCCTCCCCACCACAATGGACTCTTGCCCCTTGGAACCATAAGCTCAAATAAATTCTTCCTTCTATAAGTTGTTTTGTTCAGTGTTTCTAGCCCAGTAACAGAAAAGTAATTAATGCAGAGATTTTGAGTGAATCCTCAACTTGGCCCCTATAGCACTTGACCACTCCTCAGTCTTCCAATTTCCCCTCTGCCATCCTTTTTTGCATGAAGTTATGGCCTCTGAGCCCTGAAACTCTCTCTCTCTCTCTCTCTCTCTCTCTCTCTCTCTCTCTCTCTCTCTCTCTCTCTTGCTCTTGCTCCTGCTCTCGCTCTCACATTTTTCACATCTCCACCTGCAGCTTGAGACTCTTGAAGGGTGAAATACTCAATACAGTTAAAATATGTTTCTTAAATAAATAATTTATTGAGAATTTCACATATGCATATAAGGTGTTTTGATCAAATCCCTGCCCAGCCCCTCCCCTCCAACTCTTCTCATATCTCCCCATCACTTTTTTCTGATAACTTCATGTACTGTTTCTTCTTTGATTCATTTATATTTTTATGGGGCTTTTGGCTACTCTAACATTCCTCCCTCTGAAGAGGTAACCCTAAAATCTCTTAAGGATTAGTTAAAACTCCCACATATTTTCAACACTTTTGGCCTTTGGAACAGAGTATATTCCTAAGAGGCCCAAGGACATTGTGAGTTTTAGCTAAGAAACTGGCTACTTTTCTTTGGGGTCTTTTTATCCTAACTACGTAGCCAATTCCTACCTCCTTTTCTTATCACACTGTCCTCAGAAGAGATCCTGAGGGTATACACACTGGAAAGCCTTTACCCAGCATGGGTCATGCCTTCTCTTCCTAGCTTTCCCCAGATGATATACTTTAGCCCTCCCTAAATCCAGGAGACCCTGTGTGATTAGAGCCAAATTACATACAGTAGGCTGGGAAGAGTGGCTGGATAATGCAGTGAGGGTCCAATGATCCTACTTGGCCCTCCTTTAATGAATGAAGACAGCCATCAACAAGTCTAATTGTGACAATCTTTAGCCATCAGGCTCAGCTGAAGTCATGATGATGGTAGTTATTTCATGCAGAAGGGGCCACTGTATAGCATCATCTTATTAAAAGGACCTGAAATTGGCACTCCTATCCTCGGGCCTCTTGGGGTAAGTCCACAGTGCAGCCCTCCACGCCTTGACTCACCCAGCCACATTCACCCTTCCATCTCCCCCGCTGTTCTCTACTCCTAGTTTGGGCCCTGCACCATTCCTAGTCTTGGGGCCCCAGACACCTGGGGAACCAATACTGCTTCCTTATCCTTTTCACCCAGACCAACTTAGTGCCTTTCTTGGGACCCAAGAGCACCACTTCTGGACCAGGGCCCGCCCTCACCTCTCTCTGCTCCCCTGGACCTGCACCACCGGCTAACTCTCCTAGCCTGCACTCCTATCCTCAGGCCTCTTGAGGTAAGTCTATAGCACAGCCCTCCGCGCCTTGACTCACCCAGCCACATTCACCCTTCCATCTTCATCGCTGTTCTCTACTCCAAGTTTGGGCCTTGCACCATTCCTAGTCTTGGGGCCCCAAACACCTGGGGAACCAATACTGCTTCCTGACCCTTTTCACCCAGACCAACTTAGGGCCTTTCTTGGGCCCCAGGAGCACCGCTTCTGGACCTGGCCCCACCCTCACCTCCCTCTACTTCCCTGGTCCTGGAACACCCGCCAGCCTCTTTCTGGGGCTGACAACCTCTTTCTGGGGCTCCAAGGCTTACCTTTCCTCTCCCTGATCCTTTGATTCCAGTACAAGCCAGTTACTCAATCCACTTCCTGGGAAATCTTGGGGCTTCGTCCCACCCCATCTGCCTTTGCATCCCTGTGTGGCACGGCCACAGCCAGGATCTCAGGTCAGTCCAACACCCAAGTTCCTGAGGCCAAAATCATTCTTAGAAGATTCCATACCTAAAGAGA
>NW_008359594.1:740398-740636 GCF_000622305.1 Nannospalax galili
GTATAACTGTGGAAAAGCACAGCTATATTGAGAATGTAAACAGAAATAAAAATGACAGGGTTCCATACTCATCTTTCATTAATAACTTTAAACATTAACGGACTGAACTACCCAGTCAAAAGACACAGACTATATGAATGGATTCAGAAACAAAACCAATCTTTTTGTTGTCTGCAAGAAACTCATCTCACTTTCAAGGACAGACACTATCTTAAAGTGAAAGGATGGAAAAAAATAT
>NW_008359594.1:746304-747176 GCF_000622305.1 Nannospalax galili
GATGGTCATTTTCACAATATTAATTCTTCCAATCCATGAACATGGGAGGTCCTTCCATCTCTTGGTGTCTTCCTCAATCTCTTTCTTTAACAATTTAAAATTTTCATTGTAGGGATCTTTGGTGTCTTTCATCAGATTTATTCCAAGATATTTTGATTTTTTTTTTCAGCAATTGTGAATGGGAACATTTCCCTGTACTCTTTTTCCAATTGCTTGCTATTGGTCTATAGAAAGGCTACTGATTTTTGTAGATCAATTTTATAACTTTCCAATATACTAAAAACGTTGATCAGTTAGTTGTAGGAGTTTTCTGGTGGAACTTTGGGGATCTCTTAGGTATAGTATCATATCATCTGCAAAAATGGATAGTTTGACCTCTTCTTTTCCAATTAGTACAACTATAATTTCCTTCTCCTGTCTTAATTGCTCTAGCAAGCATTTCAAGCACTATGTTGAAAAGGAGTGGAGATAGTGGACATCCTTTTCTGGTTCCTGATTTTAATAGGAATGCTTCGAGTTTTTCTCCATATAAAATGATGTTGGCAGGGCTGGAGAGACGGCTCAGTGGTTAGGAGCGCTGACTGCTCTTGCTGAGGACCCAGGTTCGATTCCTAGCACCCACACGGTGGCTATGAACCATCCTTAACTCCAATTCCAGGGGAATCCGAAGCCCTCTTCTGACCTCTGCAGCATTGCAAGACATGGGTGCACTCATGAACATGTAGGAAATACACTCATCACATAAAATAAAAATAATAAAATATTTATTATGGGTTTATATGGGTTTGTTGTATACAGCATTAATTATATTGAGGTATGTTCCTTCCAATCCAATTCCTTCTAGGACTTTTAATATAAATGCATTTTTAATT
>NW_008359594.1:747785-769637 GCF_000622305.1 Nannospalax galili
ACATTTGCTTGCAATATTCTTTTCCATCCTTTTACCCTAAGGTAGTGCCTGTCTTTGAAGGTGAGATGGATTTCTTGCAGATAGCAAAGAGATGGATTTTGTTTCTTAATCCATTCACTTAGCCTGTGTCTTTTGACTGGGGTGTCCAGTCCATTGATATTTAAGGTTATTATTGAAAGATATGTATTTGTTGCAGTCTTTTTTATTTCTATTTGTGTTCTCTGTCTAATTTTGTGTTTCCTAGATTATACCTTTATTTATTTTCTTTTGTTGCCCCTGGGGTATAGTTGTTTCTCTCTGCTCTCTGTGTTGCTTCAAGTATTCTTTGAAGGGCTGGTTTTGTGGACATGAATTCTTTCAGGCTATTTGTGTCATGGAAGATTTTTCTTTCCCCCTCAACTACAATAGACATTCTTTTCTGGGTAAGGTATTCTGGGCTGGCATCTATTGTCATGTAGAACTGGAAATACCTTGGTGCTTCTGGCTTTTATAGCTTGCATTGATTAGTCAGCTGTAATTCTGATGGGCTTTCCTTTGTATGTGACTTGTTTTTCTTTTGCTGCTTTCAGTATTCTCTCTTTGTTCTGTACATTTAGTGTTTTTAGTATGATATGTCATAGGGAGTTTCACTTCTGAGCCTGTCTATTTGGTGTTCTACATGCTTCCTTGTGTTTGTATGGAGATGTCTTTCTTTAATTTCGGGAAATTCTCTTCTACAATCCTGTATGAGATTTGGTCAGTACCATTAGCCTGAAATTCTTCTCCTTCCTCTATTTCTATGACCCATAGATTTGGTCATTTCATGGTGTCCCACATCTCTTGCATATTCCATTCCTGTGTTTTTTAAAATTTCCCATAGTCTTTGCTTGAGTGGTCCAATTCTTCAACTTTATCCTCCAGTGTTGATATTCTGTTTTCCATTTCATTCATTCTAGTGGTGATGCTCTCCCCTGTTGTTTCAAATTGGCTTATTGAGTTTTGCACTTTCTTCTTCTTTTCTGCCTGAGTTTTCTTCAATGTTTCTATTTCTTTTGTGAATTCATTCAGAAGCTTATCCTTATCTTCTTTTGTTTCTTTGATTTGTTTGTTCATGTTTTCTTTGAATTTGTTGAATTTCTTGATCATGTTTATGACTGTTCTTTTAAATTCAGTGTCCTGGGTTATCTCTAGGGGGTTTTCCTTATAGAACTCTTCTACAGGATTGGTGGAGTTTTGTGGAGACATAGTGTTTTGGCTTTCCATTTTACTATTCTTTTGTTTTGATTTTGGCATGTGAATTTCTTTTGTTGTTTATGATTCTGGTATGAGAATTAAGTTGAAGTATGCTTCTGTTTGTATTATCGGGGTGCCTAGATCCCTTCTTTATTGGTTATGTAAAGCTGGTTGGTAAAGGGTCAGGTTTAATTTGGAGGGAACTGATGGCTTCAGATCAGCTATTCAGGGGTACACACAGAAGCCCAATTCAAGTTCCAGCAGGTTCCAGTCAGGTACACCCAGGCTTCCTTCACCACTTGGAGGCAGGATCTGGGTGCTCTCAGGCAGTCCCCTGTGTTCTCAGCCCCTATGCCAGAGGGAAGCCAGAACTTGGCACTCTCTGGCAGTCTGCTGAGATATGAGCCGCTACACCAATGGAGGTTGAAACCGACACTCTCAGGCTGTCTGCTTAGTCTACCAAAGCCAGATCTGCCCTGGGGCCTTGAGAGGGGCCTCAGGAAATCCCAGGTACGGGGGTGTGTATGGCACAATTAGGGGATGCTCACCACCAGGTGGAGACAGGATCCTGGGACTCTCAGGCAGTCCCCTGCATTCTCAGGTCCTATGCCAGAGGGAGACCAGAGGGAGTCCAGAACCTTCCCAGCTGCTTCTTAACCCAATCAAATTGACTGACAGTTGCATCCTTCAGCCTCCCAGCTTGCAAACTTCTCACTGAGACTTCATGTGTCTGTTATTCTGCACACATGATGCTCTTCTCCCATTTATATTCTTGAGTCAATAGTACATAGGGTTCCAATTTCTCCATATTCTCAACAGCAATTATTTTTGTTTTTGAAATAGGGTCTCCCTGTAACCCCAGCTGGTCTGGAACTTACTATGTTCCAGACTGGCCTTGATTTCATAGAGATGCACATGTCTCTTGCCTCCCACGTACTGGGATTAAAAGTGTGTACTACCACATCCAGAAATTATTATTTTTATGGTGTTCATTCTAAGAGGTATGAGGTGCTATCTTGCTGTGGTTTTGATTTGAATCTCTCTGATGATCAGTCATATTGAGCACCTTTTCATATACCCATTGGTCACATATATTTTCTCTGGAGAAACGTCTACTTAAATACTTTGTCCAAAATCAGGTAATTTGCTTTTATTTTTTTTAATTATATACTCTCTTGATCTCTATGTTTTTGCTTTCTTGCTACCTCCTAAAAATGTCCTCCCACCCCTGAGGGACTGAGAGAAAGAGGTAGTGGCTACGTCACTTGGCCAGCAGTAGCAGTTCAGACAACAGCTTCTTTTTTGATGTTTTATTAATGGGCTATGCTAGTTATACACAATAGGTTTCATTATGACATTTTATTACATGCATGCATAATGCAGTTTGATCATACCCACACCGTTGGCCTCTCTGCTCCTCTCCCACTCCTGCTGACCTCTTACTTACTAGTCTCCCTTCTACTTTCATGTCTGTTTTTGAAGACCCAGTATGTTTCATTAAGGTTAGTTCCAGGATAATGGGTAAGGGGCTGTTTGCAGGAGCACAGGCATCTTACCAGTGACTATACTACTGAAGGCAATGTCTCTCCATCCCCCAACAACCATTAACTGTGTATAAATCCTCAGGAAGAAGTGGAGTCTCATGAGCTTCTCCCCCTTCCATGACAGGGTGTTGGCAGGCCCAATCTTGTGTAGATCTTGTGTAGGTAATCACAGATGCTATGAGTTCAAGAGTGCAGCTGCCTCATGCCATGCCTGGAAGTCAGCGTTATACACCACTTCCCCCATTCCTATGGCTCTCACATTCTTCCCTATTTCTTCTGAGATGTATTCCCATTTTGGAAGACTCTAACCTCTTGTCCAAGACAGTGTGAGCAAATTCGTTCTATTGGTAGACAAGTAGAGAAATCTAGAGGCCAGGTAGAAGGTGAAGTAGGTGAATGAGGCTGTTCTGGTCCTGGGGCTGCAGTTGATATTGATGTGCATGTGATTGAAGGCAGGCAGATCTCGCATGTTACAGGGACAGGTGCATCTGACCTGGTGTTGAGGTGATGGAGCTTTGCAGAAAGGGGGCAGCAGCTGTGGAGGAGGGATGACAGAGAAACTGCCATGATACCTTTGGTTCCGTGAAAATGAATGCCTATGTAAAAGGGATGTGTGAAACTCCCAGAGAAGCATATGGCTGGAGGCTGGGCAGGGGGTTGGAGTCATGGGGCAGGATTTGAAATGCATGGCCATTGATGAAGGGTACTGTCTTTATTTGCAAGTGCCTAGTAGACACTGATCTCACAAATAATTTTGAGATCTTGCAAAGATTGGTGTTACTTTTGCAGGACCATAATGGTTGTACCCACTTAGATCTCATTTTTGAAGAAAAGTTTTTGCTGGGGGGGCGGGAATCTGTGCACATGTGTGTGGTATATGTGTATGTGTGTGAGTGCAACCATTTATGTACATGTATGTGGAGGCCAGAGGAGGACATTAGGTGTCTGCTCTGTCATTTTATGCCTTATTCCCTGGAACCTGGCTCTCCCACTGAAGCTTGCTGTTTTGGCTAGATTTGTAGGACAGCAAACTCCAAGGATTCTCTTGTCCCTGCCCACAGAGCACTGGGCTTCCAGGTGTGTGTACAGCTGTGCATGGCATTTTATGTGGGTTCTGGGGATCCAAACTCAGGTCCTCATGCTTGCACAGCAAGTGCTCTTACTTACTGAGCCATCTCCCCAGCCCCACTTGGGTTTCTTTTTCACAGATGTCACTATCACTTGGTAGCAAGGTGGTCTTGGGAAAGTTACTTAACTCCTTGTATCAAAATTTCTTCCTGGGTAGAGTGGGAATAATAATACCTCCTTCATGAATGGTTTTTTGTTTTGTTTATTGAAACATTTTTGAGATGATTGTGGACTATCAGGAACTCCTAAAAAAGAAAACACAGTTCTTCTCTGTACCTTTTAGCCAGTGTTTTACAAATGATAACATTTTACAAAGTTAGAGTTTTTATTTTTTGTGGAAGATCCCAGAGCCTTGTACATACTGAGGCACAACACCCAGCCCTTGGAATAGTTTAATTTTTTTCACATCCCATCCCCATACTCCACTGGTGATTGAACCATGGGCTTTGAGCTTATCAAATGCTGTATCTTGTTCTGGCCTTTCTTTAATACTTCCCAGACTGTGATTTTTATCTCTGGAAGTCCAATTAGGTGATTTACATTTTCTATAAGGCACAGGTGAAGGTGCACTGGGGCTATAGAAGAGTAATAGAAAAGTGATGGAAAAACTTCTTGGTGCCTGGGAATAGGAAAGGTCCAATGCCAAGACCTGAGTGTCCTGTACCATGTGTGGAGTCAAGACCATAGCTGGCCAGAGGGAAGTACAAAGTTCATTCTTGAGAAACCCTCATAGGGTTTTGAGAAGGATTAAATAGGACTCAATAGTATGCCTGGTCTGAAAGAAGGTTCCAATAAATGCTGCTTCTTATCATTAACATTATTATTATGGCTCATCATTGATGGACAGTAGTTTTATAATCTCACTTGCAAGAGTTTTCAATACTGTTAAGTATTTCCCAAGCTTGCAGTCTAGGTCAGGAGCTCTAAAAGGCACTGTTAGGGGTAACAAAAAGCTTCCTGTTCTACGGGATCTGGGACTAGAACTGGTGACAATACACAAGTAAATGCCTTGAACTCCCAGGCAGGTGGGATAAACATTCTGGTAGAGAAGGAATGGCAGGGATCAAGGGCTGGGATGAGAGCTCTCGGTGGGACTGGTGCAGAGATGTCTGTGTCTCTGCTGATGGAACTGACGTGTGGCTGAGCTGCTGCTCACCAGTTTGGCTCAGTTATTTTTGGAATGGTTCTGTAATAGCTTAGCTTCTATGAGTTCAGGGAAAGCTTAACAAATGTCTTTCCTAACTTACACTATCCCTCCCGATGTACCCAGAAACACTAATTGGATGCCAAGTGCTTGCTTTCCCGCTGAAGGAAATGTCAGGTTCTAATAATATTCCATTATTAGACACACATAATTTCATGCCTGGGCAATTTGAACAGCCCCTCCACCAGTCTTCTGCTTCAAACACTTTCCCATGGATCATCATCACCTTTGCTGCACCGGAATTTCCATTTTTCTACTTAAAAGGCTTCAGTGGTTCTGGGGCTGGAGAGATGGCTCAGCAATTAAGAACACTGTTCTTGCAGAAGACCCGGGTTCAAATCCTAGCACCCACATGGTAGCTAACAACTGTCTGTAACTCCAGTTTCAGGGGATCTGACAGCTTCTTCTGTCCTTCGCAGGCATTGCATGACATGGTGCACTTACTTCCATGTATGTATAACACTCATACACATAAGATAAAAATAATAAATAAAATATTTTAAAAAGACTTCAGTGGCTCCATATTAGATGGGTCTAGGAACTAAAGGATGGAAGAGGGCACAGACCTGCTAACATCACTTCTGATGACCCTTGTGAGTACTCTGTGTCTTTAGAATTCTTGACCCTTGGGTATGGGTACTGATTCTATCAAAAGATACAAGAGTCCCATTAAATGTCAAATATAGCTCTTACCTGGTCACTTTTGAGGTCTTTGTATTGACAGGGAAGGGGATGATCCACCTTTCCTGTCATGGTGATTGCCTCTGATTAGGTTAAAATAGAGTGCTGTCATCCAAACAGAGGCAGAGAAAAATGTGTGTAACACCAAAGTGAGGCTCTGAAGTACCTTTACTACTCCCCCTGTCAATTTTGATGGACAAACGTTTGATCCATATCTTGGGATGGGTACTGTGACCAGGGGCTCAGACCACAAGGGGAACCACAAAAAGCAACCCACACAGATGAAAAGAAGTGCTCACTGAGAGTTAAGGGACTCATCTGAATGAAAGAGGAAGGAGACAAAAGGACCAGCTGTGGCCTTGAGACCAGCTGCAATGATAAAGCTCCAGTTTGCTTGTTGTATATATGTGGGTGCATATGCATATGGAAGCCAGGGGTTGATGTTGTGTGTCTCTTCAGTCAGTCTCCATATTTATTTTTGAGACAGTGTCACTTACAGAATCTGAAGAACATGGATTTGGGTAGGCTGGCCAGTCAGTGGACTTCAGAGATCTGCCTGTCTTGCTCTACCCCTCAAGGCTGGAACTGTAGGCATGTGCTGCCGTGCCCAGCTTTTTGTGAGTGTTCTAAGGATCTGAACTCAGGTCCTCCTACTTGAGCAGAAGCACATTACCAACTGAGCCATCTCCCCAACTCTGATTTGTTTTCGTAAGTTTCCTTGAAGAAAAGAGGCCTGTCCTTTTTTCTTGAATCCTAAAGGACCATTTTTCTCAGAAGTTTTACCAAGCAAGCAGATCTATGTGGCATGAGGAGTGGACTGTCTTGGATTATGTCCCTCACCACTCAGATATCTTTCTTCAGGACTGAAGCACTTAGTTTTCTGGCTACTCCACACCCTTGAAAAAAGCTGACTCTCCCTCCCCCAGAAACCATCAGTTGCCAAAAGTTCCTCAGATAGGGATGGGACACCATGAGACCCTCCCCTGTCCATACTGGGATTTTGGCTGGCTTGATCTTACTCAAGTCTTGTGCATACAGCCTGCACTTGCCAGGCCGGTCATTATTGTAGCACTCAGGGTTCATAGCAGGGTAAGATTGTCGGTGATTTTTCTCCCTAAGTGATAGCTTTTCTCTCCCAGTGGCATGGATAGAACCTTCCAGCACCATGAAAGCTAGTCAGTAGGAAGGAATGCACAAGAATTCACAACTACTGTGAGTTTATGTGTGCAACTGTTCTGTTTTGTCCGGTAAATATTGTTTCACTACAGACATCTACTCCCTCTGGTTCTTATAGTCTTTCCACTCCCTCCTCCTAGATGATCCCTGAACCTGGAGTGGGCTGTGCTATAGAGATCCCATTTAGAGGTGAGCACTTCACAGTCTCTTACTCTCTGCACATTGACCAGTTGTAGATCTCTGTGCTAACTACTATCTACTATAAAAAGAAGCTTCTCTGATGAGAGTTGAGATATGTGCTGATCTATGGGTATAAAGTTAAGAATTTAGGGGGCAGTTTATTACTATATTTAACAGAGAAATGGCTTTAGGCTCTCTCCTGGGACCTATGACTTAGCCAGTCATGGGTTCTGGCCAAGTTAATGGTATTAGACTTGGGTTCCATCTTGTGGAGCAGGCTTTAAATCCAATCAGAAAGTTGTTGGTTTCTTCCATAATATTTATGCCACTACTGCACCAGTTGACATATCTTGCCAGGCCAGTCATTATTGTAGTTAGGAGGGTTCACAGCTGAGTAAAAGTGTTGATGTCTTTTCTCTCCCAGTAGCATGCATAGAACTTTCCAGCACTATGAAATCTAGTCAGGAGGGATGAAGCTTCCAGGTTGATAACAGTTTGATTTCTTTCATTTCTTATGACTCTGATATGTGATGTCTTCAGAAATAGAGTTTTACCATCAGCAACTTATCTAGCTTATTTAAAATTTCCACTTATATAGGAATCTTATCGCAGACCCCTTTATTGGGCTTTTATGGAAATTTACTAATTTTTGTCTGAAATCAAGCTGTAGGCTAGACACATTGCAAGGATATTGATAAAGTTAGGGTTAAAGAATGTCCACTGCTGACCCAGTTTCCATTTGAACTGGTGCCTCAGCTGTCAGAGGCCCTGCCTGCTCTTTCTCATTCCTTTTACAAGAACATACAGGTTCAGTTTCGCTCACTCTCTCCATCTGTACCTTTAAACCCTCTTCTGTGGAAGAAGAGACTTTACCTCCCACTCTTGATAGGTTTCAGTGCTAATCTTAATTTGGAAATAATCACTACAAATTGGATTTCTATTCAGTACCTCCTACACCTCCCTATGAACTCTAGCACATTAACAAATACCAAAATATTCATGTAAAAATATTTCTCCCTTTAGAGAACACTGTTCTCTATTCCAGGTACCTCTGTTTAATGTCATCTGATCAGAGTTGACTATGGATTTAATTACAATCTTATTGTAACCTGACATCATCGTGTTAGACATATAGTGAAGAGAACTCTGATCTGGGGCTGAGGGAACAGAGAGCAGTGGAAAGATGATTGCATACAGGGCACATAAAACCTCTCCCTCTAGGCAGGTGTGAGTGGTGCATGCCTTTAATCCCAGCACTCAGGAGGCAGAGGCTGGCAGATCTCTGTGAGGTTGAGGCTAGCCTGATCCACATAAGGAGTTCCAGGCCAGCGGGGCTATAGAGAGACCCTGTCTTAAAACAATCAATGAATCAGTGAATCAATGAATCAATGAATCAACCAATCAGACAGACAAACAAAAAAAAAGAAAAGGAAAGGAAAAAAGAGGACACTAAGTTAATGGGGGTAGAGAGGTAGGGGTGGATCTGGGAGGAGTTAAAGGGAGGTTCAGGGGGGTGAATATGATAAAAATACAGTGCATGAAATTCTGAAAAAAGTAATTAAAAATATTAAAAAGAGTTAATATTTTTTATATCAGAAAGCTGCAAACTAAGGCAGAAAGCACA
This sequence comes from Nannospalax galili, assembly GCF_000622305.1. Lineage (NCBI taxonomy): Eukaryota > Metazoa > Chordata > Mammalia > Rodentia > Spalacidae > Nannospalax > Nannospalax galili. The sequence goes on from NW_008359594.1 coordinate 756,535, forward strand.
GTATTAATAGCAGTAAGAACTTAAGACAAACAAGAAAGGCAAAAGCAGAACTTGGTGAAGATAAAAGTTCCAGTGACTGTGTAGCTCTTCTAAACCTTCTATCATTAAAACAGCATCAACATAAATAAAAGCTGAAAAATCCACAGAAAAACCAAAAGAGAAATGGATAGAGACAAACCATTAAGAGCTGTTCACTTAGCTCAGTTAAGCTTGCTTCGGTTATCTTTCCGCCCCTAAATAAGCATGGATACCTTAAAAACAAAAATCCACAAGGTCTTCAATAATAATATTTAAACCACAAAGTTGACTGTCAAGAGGAACATTAGCCAATTAAAAATTATGAAAGGAACTGGTTCAGATTATATTTCCAGTGGCTAACAGAACAAAACTAGAAATTAAAGACAAAAACAAACGAAAAGCCTGACACTTTAATGTCATCCTTAAACAACTTTGTGTTAAGGAAGAGCACAAAACTAAAATTCTAAAGCTTGGCTGCCTGCTGTGATAACGATTAGCTGCATGGAGCACTGGAAATGCAGCCAGTCTGAACTGGTTACCATGAACAGAAACACCAGTTTCCTAAGATACTGTGTGAAGAGAGAGTGTAAAATGTTTTATTAATATATTTTGTTGGTTAGATGTTGAATTAAGTAAACTATATTACTAAAATTAATTTCACCTGTTTCTTCTTTGTAACTTTCAAAATATATAGAACATATTTGATAGATGAAAATGTCATCACATTATATTTTGATTGGATACCTCTGCTCTAGATGATCTGTACCATTAAGAAGCACAGATACAGCAAACATTCCATATCAAACGCTATAAAATGTGGCTAAATTTCAGCAGAAAAATTAAATATTTATGCTCTAAGAAAGAATTAGAAAGAATAAAATTAATGGGTTAATTAAAAATGTAGACTAAATATAATTAATGAAACCTAAGGAAAGCAGAGGGAAGGACACCAGGGAAGAGAAAATCACGAAGAAATGAAGTGGATGGCAGTGAGCAAAAACTCGGTATAGAGCTTCAAGGTCATAAATTCAAGATCTTCTGAAAGAATAATTAAAACATAATAACACTGCCTTCACTGACAGAGAAAACTCAAAATCTGTGCTGAAAAGGAGAATTTAAGACTTAAGGAACGTTTTTCAAGTACTTTACATAATGTTATGGTTAAATATTGGAAAATTTGGATAAAATGTTTAATATTCTCCAAAACTTAAAATTCTAAAATTTACTGAGAGTCAGATCATGTACTTAAACTGATCTTTAAGGGTCTAACATATTCTATATAAATCAATTGACAAAATTATAAAAGAGCTGTTCTCTCTAAAACCAGCTCTTTAGGGTTTTACAGGTAGCAAATAATTACAGTGCCACTTAAATGCTTTCTGAGGCTGAGGAATCTGGCAGAATACTTTATAGAAACTTGATACAAATAGGAGATAGGCAAAAGAAAGAAAAATTTAGAAAGATCTGTAGGTTAAATTATGACAGGTAAATTATGACAACCAGTACAAAAATCCTAACTAAAATATCAGCAGAAAGAAAGCAAAAGACATTAAAAGAAAGATAAGTTAAGTGAAAGGAATCTCAATAATGTAAGGGTGGTTCCACAGGAGAGTGTCTTATGTGAAAGCATGCACATGCACCATGTCTGGTGGCTGAGCCCTGAACTCCAGTACTCAGGATTTGAAGCAGCCAGGAGGATCACTGATGCCAGGCCAGCCTAGGTTATAGAGTAAAACTTTGTCTCAAAACCCCTCTCCACCCGCCCCCAAGAATACATGTGCAGTTTTTCAATCTTTTACTCAGTTCTTGAAAAAATGAATAGATACTATCTTAGTGACGTTTCTGTTGCTGAGGTAAAACACCGTGACCAAAAGCAACTTAAGGAAGAAAGGGTTACTTTGGCTTATAGTTCTAGAGAATTAAAGTCCATGATGGCAGAGAAGGCATGACTTTGGGCACACATAGCAGCCAGAGCAGGGAGCTGGCTGGTCAATTACACACACACACACAGGAAGCAGAGAGATAGAGAGCAGGAAGTAAGGCAAGACTACAAACTCTCAAAGTCCACCCCCAGAGACATACTTCCTCCAGCAAGGCTGCACCTCCTAAAGGTTTCATTACCTCCCCAAACAGTACCACCATCTGGGGACCAAATATTCAAATACACGATCCTTCTCATTCCAACCACCACAGATAATAGTTCCCCAGCATTTACAGAAAGCCCTGCTAATACGATTCAATATAAAGAGCTACAATCATCCCCATTAAAGTCAGAAATAGGAGCCCTTACTATATGAGAAACACATGTGGTACCAAATTTGGAAGTATGTCACTAAAATTTCTGTCAAAATTAAACTTTGACTATTATATATAATAGCCAGTTAAAAATTGATGGAAGAACCCCTTTATATTTGAAACAAATATTTTGGAAGAAACATAATAATGTAGGGCCCTAACCTAAAAATTTTAAATTCCTATTGAAAATAAGCATTGAAAATGATGTAAGAAAAAAACTCTCTTTTTTCCCTTGGAAAACTATCAATAAGACAATTTCAATTCTCAAATACAATTCATAAATCCAGTGTGTTCATGTTCCAAATTCCAATAAAATTTTGCTTGGAATTTGATAAATCCAAACTAAACTTAAAACATTATTTATCATTATTAATGTGTATTTCTTGAGTTTTGTATATTTTGTTATTATTTTAATTTTTTGTCTTTTTTTTGAGATAGGGTCTCCTTGTAGCCCCAGCTGGCCTGGAACTCACTATATAGGCCAGGCTGGCCTTGAACTCACAGAGATTCTCCTGCCTCTGCCTCCCGAGTGCTGAGATTGGAGGTGTGTGCCACCACATCTGGCTATAATTTTTATTTTAAAAAATATTTTATTTATTTATTTTTTATGTGTATGAGTGAATTGCCTACATGTGTAAGTGCACCCGTGTCATGCAATACCTTGAAGGTCAGAAGAGGGCATCAGATTCCCCTGGAACTGGAGTTATGGATGGTTTAGCTGCCATGTGGGTGCTGGGAATTGAACCTGGGTCTTCTGCACGAACATTCAATGCTCTTAACCTCTGAGCCATTGCTGTAGCCCTGAGTTTTGCATATTTATTATTGTAATGTACATTTATTGTCATTAATGTATTATTATTACTGTGTAAGTCTGTGTGATGTGAATGCATGTGTGTTGTGCACATGCCACAGTGTGCATGTGGAGGACAGAAGACAAACCCTGGGAGTGAGTTCTCTTCTTCCACTGTGGGTTCTGAGGATTGAACTTAGGTAGTCAGGGTTGTGCGGCAAACACTTTTATCCACTAAGCCATTTCACTGGCCAAAACTGAAATTTATCTGGTAGAATAAACACAAGATTAGAACATGAAAAAAGGGAACAATGAATATGAATATGCTTCCCTTAGGTATTAAAAACGTTGTTTAAAACCCACACAGCCTCCAGGCACAATGGTTCATACTTGTGATCTCAGTGAGTACAAAGAGGCAGGAGAGTCACCAAGCTTCAGGCCAATATGGTCCACATAGTGAGTTCTAGGCTAGTCAGGGCTACAGAGTGAGCTACTGTCTGAGCCTCTGCCCACCCTTCACAGTGAAAAACAAAAATAAACCAAACAGGGTAAAGCATTAAGATTATAGATATTTACTACAATATAATTTCAGGGTGGAATTAGACTAAGATCAATGTAAGAGAAGGGAGAATCCAAAAACTAATCCAAACACATATGGGAGTTGAAGTTTTAATTAAGATGGCATGATTAAGTTTTTCAGAAAGAATGGGTTATTCAAACTAGAGTGCTGGGAAAAGTGGCTAGTTATTTAAAGATACTGAGTTCCAAATAAAGGCTTCCTCCTAGGTGAAGGCTGAAGGATGAGTAGGGGTCAGGTAGGAGAACAGGTAAGAACGGCATCTTCCAGGACGAGTATGGCTTCTGAAATGTCTTTTACCAAACTTTGTCAAGGCTCATTTTTCCAGCTCTCTTCTGAAGCAGAAATATGTACAATAAATATTGTGACAGAGTCAGCTATACTTAAAAGACACCTAAAAAGGATACACAAATCAATATGATGACAATAAGGAGGTTAGAAAAGTGACCACTGACCAACAGATGCTCAGAATGCTGGATGGGCACCAGACAGAATCAGGAAATGTGTGATGGAGAGGATCTCGTTAACTCATGCCAAAAGGGGTTAGTTGCTTTGGAATGGACCCAATGGAGGATGTTTGTGGCCCATGCTGAGAAAGCCTAGTGCTTAAAAAAGTGTGTGTGTGTGTGTGTGTGTGTGTGTGTGCACTCATCTGTACACCTATGTGTGGAAAGTAGGGGTTGATATCAGGGTATCTTTCTGGGATCACTTCTCCACCTGAAGTTCACCATTTTGTCTACATTGCTTGGCCAGCAAGCCCCCTGGGATCAGTGTGTGTCTGCTCCCCAGTGCTGAGCTTACAGGCTCTGTAGCCTATGCAAGCTATGCTTGACTTTTTCATGGGTTCTAGGAATCTGAACTCCAGGCCTCACACTTGAACAGAAAGTGTTTTACCTACTAAACAATCTCCCGGTAACTTTGATTCTTACAGGAGATCAGAGTAAATAGATCATTGATTTTTCTGGCACATGGGAACAAAAAAACAGTGAAAATATGAATTCTTCTCTATTGACTATAGAGCACATGTGGGGCAGTCATAGCATCTTTGACTTTGCTGTTGCTGTGTTTGCTGCACCTTCTAATTTGCTGCTGAAGGGTTGGCCAGGGGCCAGGATGCATGAAATCCAAAGAATAAGCAGAAGTAGCCTTTGAGTCCATCTATGACCATAAGTCCAGTGGTTTTCAAATCTGAAGCTTGTTAAAATAAGTGTTACCAAGCCCATGCCCAGGTTTGTGATTCAGTGGGTTGGAACAGAGCCCAAGAACATGCCTTTCCAGCAAGTTCTCAAATACTATTGAAGATCTTGGTTGGGGATTCCACTCTGAGAACTGCTAGGTGGCTACATTGTCTCAGAGATCAGTGGAATGAGAGACTGGCAGCTCGCTGTGCATTCCAGGATTCTTGGGGTCTCCCTTGAATTAGCCAGCCACTGAACCAATTTGGCAGGGGCCTGTTAGTCAGTCTTCGCTGTCTTCTTCACATACTTCAGTGGGGAAGTGTTGGAAGGACAAAGGGGCAGTTCTCTCTCTCTCTCTCTCTCTCTCTCTCTCTCTCTCTCTCTCTTTTGTGGGACTTAGACACAAATTCCTGAAAGTCCTAGCCTCACATCTTCTATGTACCCAGCAATTCCTAATCAGAACTCTTCAAATCTATCTCAAAACTTGACTAGTAGTATAGCTGAATTAATGACCAAGGAGAAGGAGCAGTTTTGCTGGAGTGTGGGAAGGGCAGAACTAGAGGAATCTGAGGATTTACCTGAATGGTATAAAAAGAACAAAAGCAGCTGGAGTGCAAATGCAGAGAAGACTGCATTAAATCATACAGAAGAGAGCCGAGAACTGGATCAAATTACATGAAAGACTCTAAGGTATACATCACTAAGTAACATGGAAGGGAAATTTAATATATCACATCGGAATACTGAGGATTGAGTTTGAAGAAGGAATTAGACTCACTTTATCATACTCACTCAAATTGAAGCTAAATATGTAAAGAGATCAGAGACTGGAAAGATGGCTCAGTTGATAAGAGTGCTTGCTACACAACATGAGGATCTGAGTTTGAATCTCAGTGCCCAAATAAAAAGGTGAGCATGGCAGTGCATGCTTGTAACCTCAGTGCTGTGGGATGGAGATAGCAGGCTCTCTGGGACTTTCTGGCTAACAGTCTAGCTCCAGATTCGGTGAGAGGCTCTGTCTCAAAGGAATAAAATGAAGCACGATAGAGCAGGACACCTGATGTCCTTCTCTGGCCTCTGCATGCACCTGCATGCACACACATGTTCATGCATATCACATACACAATATTTAAATACAGCAAGTCATAGAGAAAAGTCAATGCAGTGAGAAAGTTGCCATTTGCCATACTCCTATGAAAGCACATGCTAGGTGAAAGAGAAGGCACTTATGGAGTGACTACTGTACGCAGTATACTTTCTCTCATTCAGTCCTTACAACAACCCATTTAGATAGCTGTTGCTCTCACACTTTCAGATAGGGAAACTGAGGCTTAAAGAAATCCAGGTGTTTCCTCAAAGTCACATAGGGAGCCATCAGAAAAACCTTAACTTCTCAGACTTCATGTCCTGTGCTCCACAGCAACTTCCCACCAGGCCGGGTGCAGTGGAAACTGACTACTCAGTTCAGAAAGTGGAGATGGTCGTGGTGGCACATGCATATAATCCAAGCACTTGGGGCTGAGGCAGGAGGATCATAAGTCATGAGTTCCAGGTCAGTCTGGACTACATACAGCAATGGCATGTCTCAAAACAACAAAAAAGATGGAACCATAGCTCTAGATGGGCCCAGGATGGGACTGCAGGAATGGAACAACTGAGAACTGAGGCTGGGGATGAAGTAGCAAGTCCAGAGCTACAGAAGGGATGAGTCTAACGGGGTCCTGCTACAGCAGAAGATGAACCACTGGGTCCCAGGAAAGGTTGAATGGTTGACAGAGATGCCATTACATGTAAGAATCACCTTATGTTATCTATTGTAACTTACCCCTTAATGATCTGATCTCATCTGACCAGAACTAACCCTGCCCTCGACTTTACAAAGGGACTAGGAAAGGAAGGTGGTATCTTCAAAGAAGAAATATATTGAGTCAAGGAAAAGAATTTGACAATCTGCCATTTTCTATGTGTATGACTAGGTTTACAAACCTCAGAACCTTAGGCTCCTCATCTGTACATCAAGTTAACCATATCTGCCTCATAGAACTCATCTGGGGTTTAACGTGACAAGTTAGTAAAATGTTTAGCATAATAAATTGAATAGAGTATATATATATATAGTTTCCTCAATGTATCTGAAGAAATCTTGAAGTCAAGAGAAAGGAGGCTGATCTAGCTAGTTCTGCTTGGAAGACAAGGATTTCACATTTTTCATCAGTAATAGTTGAAACATTACAATTTGGGAAACTGGATCAAGCCATATCACTGCGCATTAATTATAAGTTGTGATCCCAGCAACCTGAGGAAAGATGAAAAAACGGTCCAGTGCCTGCACCTTCTCACAGCAACAGACGTGACTCTGATGACAATATTGACAATCAGCACCCTTCCAAATGCATGGACCTTTGCAACTTACAAAGAATGGCCCACACTGAAGATACATACAACCTGCCTTCAAGAAAGGTGGTTGTGATGGTCAGTCTCAACTGAATTTGATGAGATCTAGAATCACCTGGGTACCTGACCTCTGGATATACCTGTGGGGGATTATCTTGATTGGCTTAATTGAGGTTGGAAGTTCCACACAATGTGGGTGGCACCATACCCTGGGGTGGGATCCTGTACAAAAATCCTGTAGAAAGAAGAATGCAAGCTGAGCAGAATTCACTTATTTGTTGCGCTCTGCTTCTTGACTGTGTATGCAATGTAACCAGCTGCCTCGGGTTCCTGCTTCAGTGACTTCACCATGGTTGTCTATAATCTTGAATTGCGAGCCAAAAATAAACCCTTTCTCCCGTAAGTTGCTCTTGTCAGAGTGTTTTATCAGAGCAACAGGGAAAATGACTAAGGTAGTCATGTTGTTCCATTTTTTGGAAGAGGAAATTAAACTCCAAGAGGTGAAAGGGTTTGCTTGGATCATGCCCTTTGGTTAGTGGCAGAGTTGGAGTTACAGTTCCTGGGATGCACACGATTTGATCATCACCATAGAACGTGCTTGGCTAGCTTGCTAAAGTATTAAGATATATCATATGGTTTTACCAGTCTCTGCTTTCTCTGAGAGCCTTGGGTTAAGGTTCCGTAAGTCCCATCTGTAAATCACATACCTTCTCTATCCTAGTTTGGAAGGAGAACAATACCCTGAATCCTGTGAAATTGTGAGACGATAGGAATTATGTGTGAAATATAATTGTACCTCAGGACCTGGCAGACCAGCCAGGATTCTCTTATTCACTCGGGATCCACTGTGGAGATTTGGCCAGAGAGCCTGGGTCAAGTCTAGCTCAGGATTAGGATGATGATTTTCTTTTAAAAATTTTAATAACTACATGATTAGAAGAAGCATTTCATTACAGCTTTAACATATTCAGTAACACACTACAGAGCAAGAGTACATCTCTTTCACAAGTGGCTGTAAGTTTCTAGGTTCACATTTGAATTAATACAGTTATACAATATTGAACTCAGTATAAACCCTGTAAGACATAAAATTGAATGAGTTTTTAACGTCCAGTGGGGGGGTGCAGGAGGGTGCCATTTGGGAAGTGGGTATATAGATGATTAAGATTGTGTGGGATAATGTAGCTGAGATACACACAAAAAAATCAACAAATTAAAAAGAGGAGGAAGCATGGAAATTTACATCATGTTAATTAGTAGAGGTGATAAACATTACCATTGAAATCTGCCTGAAGACTTTATAGACATACACAGGAGCCAAGGATGATGATTTTTATCTGAAGCCACAGGGTACTAGACAAGGACAAACATGCTATTTATTAAGCACCTACCATATACTATCCATATGCTATCATAATTCCCATGGTGTCTTCTGATAATGTCACTGTCATCCCTTTTATACTGATGATGGAACAGAAGATTGGAGAGGACATCTTACACAGCAGCATTTCAAAGGTATGGGTTGTATAAAAATTCAGTCAGTTCTGTGTGTTCCTAAGTTTTGCTCATCAAGGGAATTAAGGAGCCCCTATAATACATCAGACTCATGTCCTCTGTCTTTCTGAGTAGACAGAATGAGGATATTTGATTATTACTGCCACTGGAAAGCGAAGAATTAAGGGTAATGCTGTTTGGATTAAATAATTGAGTTATAACCCATTATTGGATTCCCATGGAGAGCGTGTGCACATGGTATGGGGCCTCCCTCCTGCAGCACGTGAGCGGCAGAGTGAACTGGGGTAGGGTCTAGAGCCACAGATGCACTGGGAACCTCACACCCCTGTCTCCTGAGGCAGGGAGCCATGGTCTCCTTCCTCCTTACAGCTACTGTCCACTTTTGCGCCCTTGGTGACAGGAGAGAGTGTGTGCAGTTGGTGGGATTGGAGTAATGACCTGTTACTGGATCCTGTACCCCCTCCTCAGTGCTCTTGTCATTGATTCTCATGAACTTGAGTTCCTGTTGCCTCCTACCCCCTCCCTATTGGGGAATCTTGAAGTCTGGGATGGATAAACATAATTCAGAGAAAATTTTGGCGAAATCAGATTGTGACTGCAAATTCGAGATGCTGTTTTCCAGGTTAGCTTTTCCTGCTCGAAAGGTGACTCTTGGATTTGTCCCTTGTCGTTGCCTAGAGCCCATGATGGGAAGGGTCTGGACTGATTTCTATTCCTTAGGTTAATGTTAAACCTGGAAATGCAAATCTGTGGTATATGGGCAGGCAGAGAAGTAACAAGAGATGGCCTACTGGCCTATACACATTGTGTTATGGTTTCCACCTGCTGCAGTCAGCTGGATTCTCCTGGGACATTGCTACTCCTTCTTCTGCCCTCCAAATTCTCCACGTTTTACTGTATGGGTTCAAAGGGAGCTTGATGTGTTTGTTCTCAGGCTCCAATCTGCCTTGCTGGGCTTATCTCCTCCAGGCTCTGATTCACCAGCATAGCACCTTGAATAACATTTACTGTATGCATTTACTTCCTGCATCTGCAGCCTGCCTTCCACTAGCGATTCCCATGATGGCATCACAGCACATGTGAGGCGCCTCTGAGGTCATCTTTCCATCCAGAAAAGGGCTATCTGGACTTGCTTTCGGGCCTTGCTTCTTGGAGCAGCCTCCTGTGACTTGACATTTCTGCCTCTTCCTATGTGCTTCGTTAGGGAAATCTGCCAGCTTGCTTTTTTTGGTCTGTCATGAGTATATTTTAAGGAACATACATATTATCCAGGCAGTCCTCCCTGGGCACTTGAGCCCTCTCTAGCCTTCTGTACCATAGCAATTAGATGGTGTTTCACCATCCACTGGTTTGAAGCAAGCACTACTAGCTCTCTGGATACCTGCCTAATATGAAGTGGTTCTGAGTTCCCTGGAGCCGTGATGATGCTCCAGTAACCTTTGTACTCTTCATGCCTAGCTGGAGGAGGTACCAGGAAAACCTCCTCCATCATCTTGACCCAACATCGTGCTCATGCCAACAGTCCACATGGAATTGAAGGGTGGGCTGTTAATGGCTGCATCCATTCATAACTCACCTAGCATTTATAGGTCAGCATGGCATTTAAGGCACTTACCACCTAAAGGAGGAAATGGACTTGTAAGTAGTAATAGAGTGTGGCTGGTCCCTACCAGAGAGAATGTGACTGAATAATGGAAGGAGCAATTGGCAGACCAGTTCTGGGGTGAATAGCTTACAAAGAGCAGCAGAAACAGCCATAGACATTGCAGGGAACAGAGTAACAGTGGGAACTGGGCTGGAGAGCCCAGGCTTGCCATTTGGCATATGCCTTTTTACCAATACCTGTTAGACAGATAGCCACATTAAGGCCATGAACAATTCAGAGGAAAGAAAGCCATATTGCAATTGTCAACTACTGGTCTACACTTAGGGTGACCAGCTTGATATGGTTTGGTCAAGACTCTTGATTCTATCACAAAACCTTTCAATCCCTCACAGATCAGGATGAATGATCACTCTATTTAGATGGGGCTGAAAGAACAGTGTGTATTACTATGTCGATATTAAGCCCTTTAATTGTCTTCTGGCCAGCATAGTTATATTGCAGTTATCTTGTTTTTATGATTAAAGATATTAATGTGTTATTTGCAAATATTGAAGGCATGCTGCTGTTACTGGTAGTATCTGAACTGGATGTTTCCAGGCAAATGGTGTCTTATTGCAATAAATACAGATTGTAAAGTAGCAAGGAAACTATTCAAAAGCAAAGTGAAGTGATAGTGCAGATAGATATGCTATCAAGAGAGACAGCAGGCCACCTGAGTGCAAGAGTACTCAACGGTCCCAAGCTATTGCCTGAGGTTTCTTTTATGAGGACCTAGGGAAAGAAGGGCTGGTTGCTAAGGGTTGTAATTTGGGTGATTCTCTATTTTGATTGGCAGACTTGAATTATAAAAGCTTTTCTTTATTATAAATGTCCTTTCCCATACTGATGTGATTTTAATCATTAACCCAATTATGTATAAGATGGCAAATACGAATTTTTCCTTGAACGTTCACTCAGAGGACATGGCTTTCCTTATTGCACATGCACCCAAAACTAGTCTAGGTTGGATTGGCTCCCTCATACTCAGAGGATATATCTGGGAATTTATTTGAATAGTAACTCTGTGAAAAGGGAGTCATTGATGGTTGTTGGGGAAGCTGAGAAACTTAATCCATTGTCCTGAATGGGGTATATGTACTGCTTGATGAAGGTGGGAGTCAGAGGTTGCTGGTTGCATGGCTAGATGAGAGGCATGTGCATAGTTCAAGTCAAGCAGGGTCCCAGGTTGCTAAGCCATTTCCTGTTTGCCCACCTCACTGCCATTTTTTAAACCATGTATGGGGTTTTTAAACATATTTTAACTGTAGCAAGACAGCCTGAGAGGCAGACAGCCACAGAGTGCTGAGTTCTGGCTTCCCTCTGGGCTTCCTCTGGCAGAGGGCCTGAAAATTCAGGGGACTGCGTGAGAGCCCCTGGATCCTGCCCCCACGTGATGGTGAGCTTCCCCTAATTGGCCATACCCATCCCCTTACCTGAGATTTCATGAGGCCCTTCCCAAGACCCCAGGGCAGATCTATCTTTGGTAGGTTAAGACTGAGATCCTAGTAGACAGCCTGAGAGGGTGAGTTCCAACCTCCATTGGTAGAGTGGCTCTGATCGCAGCAGACCACCAGAGAGTGCCAAGTTCTGGCCTCCCTCTGGCATAGGGACTGAGAACATAGGGGACTGCCAGAGAGGCCCAGATCCTGCCTCCATATAGTGAAGGAAGCCTGAGTGTACCTGACTGGAACCTGAACTGGGCTTCTGGGGGTATTCCCGAATAGTTGATCTGAAGCCATCAGTTCCGTCCAAATTAAACCCTGTACCAACCAGCTTTACATAACCAATAAAGAAAGGATCTAGGCACTCTGATAATACAAACAGAAGCATAATTCAACTTAATTCTCATATCAGAATCATAAACAGCAAAAGAAATTCACACGCCAAAGTCACAACAAAAGAATAATAAAACGGAAAGCCAAACACTATGTCCACACCAAACTCCACCAATCCTGTAAAAGAGTTCTATAAGGAGAAACCTCTAGAGATAATCCAGGACACTGAATTTAAAAGAACAATCATAAACATGATCAAGAAATTTCAACAAATTCAAAGAAAACATGAACAAACATCAAAGAACTAAAAGAAGATAGGGATAAACTTCTGAATGAATTCACAAAAGAGATAGAAACATTGAAGAAAACTCAGGCAGAAATGAAGAAGGAAGTGAAAAATTCAATAGGACAACTTGAAACAACAGGGGAAAGCCTCACCACTAGAATAAATGAAATGGAAAACAGAATATCAACACTGGAGGATAAAGTTGAAGAATTGGACCACTCAAGCAAAGACTATGGGAAATTTTAAAAACACAGGAATGGAATATGCAAGAGATGTGAGACACCATGAAAAGACCAAATCTACAGATCATAGGAATAGAGGAAGGAGAAGAATTTCAGGCTAACGGTATTGACTAGATCTTATACAGGATTGTAGAAAAGAATTTCCCAAAATTGAAGAAAGACATCTCCATACAAATACAGGAAGCATGTAGAACACCAAATAGACAGGCTCAGAAGCGAAACTCCCTATGACATATCATACTAAAAACACTAAATGTACAGAACAAAGAGAGAATACTGAAAGCAGCAAAAGAAAAACAAGTCACATACAAAGGAAAGCCCATCAGAATTACAGCTGACTAATCAATGCAAACTATGAAAGCCAGAAGAGACTGGACCAAGGTATTCC
>NW_008359594.1:769735-770869 GCF_000622305.1 Nannospalax galili
ATTGGCAGACATCCACAAAACCAGCCCTTCAAAGAATACTTGAAGCAATACAAAGAGAGGAGAAAGGAACAACTATACTCCAGGGGCAATGAAAGAAAAAAAATAAAGGTATAATTGAGGAAACACAAAATTAGACAGAAAACACAAACATAGCAATCAAAAACTGCAAACAATACATATCTTTCAATAATAACCTTAAATATCAGTGGACTGAACAACACAGTCAAAAGACACAGGCTAAGTGAATGGATTAAGAAACAAAATCCATCTCTTTGCTATCTGCAAGAAATCCATCTCACCTTCAAAGACAGGCACTACCTTAAGGTAAAAGGATGGAAAAGAATACTGCAAGCAAATGTCACTAAGAAACAAGCAGGGGTTGCAATTCTAATATCTGACAAAACAGACTTCAAAGTAAAACAACAAAACAAAAACAAAATAGACGAAACAAAAACAAGATAGACAGACCTTTAGCCCAGCTAATCAAAAGAAAGAAAGAGCACATCCAAATCAACAAAATCAGAGGTGAAAGGCGAAACATCACAACAGACACCCAAAAGATCCAGACCATTAAAAGAGAATATTTTAAAAACCTATACGCTACTAAATCTGAAAATCTAAAAGAAATGGATGGATATCTGGAATCATGAGAACCACCAAAATTAAACCAAGAAGAGATCAACAGTTTAAACAGACCCATAATATATAAGGAAATTGAAACAGTAATACAAACCCTCCCAACTAAAAAAGCCCAGGCCCAGATGGATTTACAGCAGAATTCTACCAGACATTTAAAGAAGACCTCCAACCAATACTACTTAAATTAAGCAAAATGATAGAAACAGAGGGAAAATTCCAAAATTCCTTCTATGAAGCCAGCATCACTCTAATAACCCAAACCAGGTAAGGACACAACCAAAAAAGAAAACTATAGACCCATATTCTCAGTGAACATAGATGCAAAAATTCTCAACAAAATACTTGCAAACCACATACAGACACACATCAAAAAAGATCACTCACCATGATCAAGTAGGCTTTATCCCAGAGATGCAGGGCTGGTTCAATATACACAAGTCAATAAAAGTTATTAATCATATAAATGGGCTTAAAAACAAAAACCAAATGGTCATC
>NW_008359594.1:771991-826447 GCF_000622305.1 Nannospalax galili
ATCAACAAATGGGACCTCGTTAAACTAAAAAGCTTCTGTACATCAAAAGAAGCAACAAAGGAAGTGAAGAGAAAACCCACAGAGTGGGAGAAAGTATTCACCAGTGACACATCTGTCAGAGGTTTAACATCCAGAATATATAAAGAACTCAAAAAACAAAGAATCGAGAAACCAAATGACCCAATGAAAAGATGGGCTAATGAGTTCTCAAAGGAAGTAATAAAAATGGCTAAGAAACATCTCAAAAAGTGTTCAACATTGTTAGTAATTAGGGAAATAAAAATTAAAACCATCCTAAGGTATCGCATTACCCCACTCAGACTGGCTAGGATCAAGAGAACAAATGATTCCAAATGCTTGCGAGGATGTGGAGAAAGGAGAATGCTCATTCACTGCTGGTGGGATTGGAAACTTCTGCAACCTCTATGGAAAACAGTGTGGAGAACTCTTAAAAAGCTAAAAATGAACCTACCATATGACCTGGGTTATACCACTCCTTGGCATATACCCAAATGACTCATTCTATTGTAGAGACAGACACTTGTACAACCATGTTTGTTGCTGTTCTTTTGACAATAGCTAAGAGATGTAAGCAACCTTAAGTGCCCCTCAACTGACAAATGGTTCACAAAAATGTGGTATATTTACACAATGGAGCTCTATTCAGCAGTAAAGAAAGCCCAACTGACAAGTGGTTAACAAAAATATGGTGTATTTACACAATGGATTTCTATTCAGCAGTAAAGAAAGATGAAATAAAAAATAATGAAATTCGGAGGTAAATTGATGGATCTAGAAATTCTTATACTAAGTGAAGTAACACACAGACTCAGAAAAAAAAAAAAAGCAACGTGGATCCTAGCTATGTGGATCCTAGCACCTTTTAATAAGATGATGCTACACAGCAGTGCCTTCTGCACAAAATAACTACCACCATCATGATTTCAGCTGAGCCTGATTGCTAAATATGGTCACAATTGAGCTTGTTGATGGTTGTGCTCATTCATTAAAGGAGGGCCAAGCAGAGTCTTTGGACCCTCACCGGATTATCCAGTCACTCTTCCCAGGCAGCTGTATGTAATTAGACCTTATTCCTACATGGCCTCCTGGATTTGGGGAGGGCTAAAGTATACAATCTGGGGAAGGCTAGGAAGAGAAGGCATGACCCAGCCTGGGTAAAGGCTTTCCAGTGTGCATACCCTCAGGTCATACATACACCTCAGCAATCCCTCAGTTATCTTAGTAAGTAAGCTCAATAAATTCATTGGTTCCCCAGCAAAACTTTAATCAAACATTGGCTTGACAGTAGAAACTTAGAAGGGAATAAGAATTGCTTAGCATCCCCAGGAAAAGAAGTCTCACAACAGATGGAAAATGTATTTGCTAATGCTACTATGTCTCATAATTATTTTCTTAAAAGATAATGAGAAGCAAAAGATGTTAAAAGGATATGGGAATGGAGATATTTTCCAAAATAGAAAAAAATGAGAAAGCCTAAGCAAGTGATGAAGGTCTGTGTAGGTTTGTTATGATATATAAAGGATGAGATAAAAGTAGTATATACATAATCTTAAATTTTCTATGGTTATAGTTTAGTCAACTAGTTTAAGGAACAAAATATATATATAGTCAAGGATTATCTGAGAATACTTGGTTTTTTACCCAAGCCTTATCTAGATAGCACATGATAATTAAAAGTACCAGACTGGTAGAACTAACCTTATTGGATGTTTAACAGCCATACTTTGAGGCCTATACTAATGTGGTCAGAGGGACATAAAGGACAGTTTTTGCTCCTTGCCCTCCAAAGTCAACTAAGTTCCAAGGGACTATGTAACATCTCTCAAAATGTCCTGTAACTGTGGTGAGTCACCTGTCCTCTTGTTCAAGGAGGCCAAGGAGACCCCCATGAGATAGACTTAACCAGTATCCAGTCTACAAAGAGAAAGGTCAACTCAGAGGAAACATTTCATTCATGCTTCCAAGTGAAGCCAGACATGGTGGAGCAGGACCTTTGACTTATCTTCACATAGATGGATCTGGTAAAAGAAAGAAGCCAGGAGCTCCTCCAAAGCCCATGTGATCCCTGAGGAACATATTCTCAAATGACATTAAGTGTAAAACTAAAATGATTCATTTGGGCCAACTGTATCGTCTTAAACACCCAAAAGGAAGATATAACCAAAAAGTAAAGTCATCAGTATACTTCTTTAAGAGTTCAAGGGATTACACTTCCCAGACATTAGGCTTAAGTCTATATAAAAAGTTATTTAGACAATTATTTCTCATTGATGATTTTGTTCTTAACCAGAAAGTGCTGCTCAGATGTAAGATTTCAAATCTTAGTCTCCAAAACTGTAATGCCCACCTGTACCTAAGGGAGGCAACCAGCTATTGTTCTAAAATGATGGATAAATTTGTTTTCTCCCCCTACCTAGAAGCCTTTGAGAGGAAACCAACACTTATTCTAACACTCCAACAGCTATCAAAATACCTGAAAGCAAAACCTGAATCCATCACTCTAGAGTCCAGCCTTGGAAGACAAAACATAAATGAGGAAGAACCCAATAGAGGGATGATTTTGGAAGCCCTTGTCAAGAAACTCCAATGGACTCTCATATGAACATTTGAAAATTGCCCTGTTCTGACTTTTTTCTAGTTCCCTGTCTAGAACTTGTAATGCTAATTACTCTTGCCTTTATATCTCCTTCACATCTCCTATTCACTATTCAAGGACTTTCTTTTCCCCCTAGAGATAAGAATTATGCAATTTGGGAGTCTTTTAGATAGACCCACTGAGGGGTACTCCAATTGCCTCAGCCTGTGTCCCATGTTCAACAGGGAAGAAGCCAGAGTGGTCTGTGTCCCGATTCCCTATTGGCAATTTGGGTAACCTCTTCAGAGGATGGTATGATAAGAATAAGAGGTAGGAATTGGCTAGGCAGTTAGGGTAAAAAGACCCCAAAGAAAAGTAGCCAGTTTCTTGGCTAAAAGTCAAAACGTCCTTGGGCCTGTTAGCAACATACTCTGTTCCAAAGGCCAAAAATGTCAAAAGTATTTGGGAGCTTGTATCTAATCCTTAAAAGATTTTAGGGTCATCTCTTCAGGGTGCGGGGGGATGTTATCAAGTAACCAAAAGCCCCATAAGAATAAATAAATCAAAGAAGATGAAAGAGCACAAGATGTTATCAGAAAAAGTAATGGGGAGGTTTGAGAAGAATTGGAAGGGAGGGAGTGGGCATGGATTTGATCAAAACACCTTATACATGTGTATGAAATTCTCAATAAATTATTTATTTTTTTAAAAAAAGAATGTAAATGTCATAGCAACTATAGTAAACAGTTTGAGGTCCCTTGAAAAATCAAAAACAGAATTCCATATGATCCAGCTATTTACTTCTGAGTATTTATCTAAAAAATTGAAGACAGGATCTCAAAGAGATATTTTCACCCCCGTGTTCATGCAGTGTTATTTACAAGAGCCAAAATGTAGAAATGACCCAAAGGCCCATGGATGATGAATGGATAAACAGTACATGGTGTATACATACAACAGAAGCATATTCAGCTCTCTAAGGAGGAAATGCAGCGTACGAAACAATACAGATTAACCTAGAGAACGTTATGCCAAGTGAGAAAGGCCATTCACAGAAGGCTTCAAACCACATGATTCCACCTGTAGATGTCTAAACAGTCAAGCTCATAGAAGCAGAAAGCAGAATGGTGGTTGCCAAGGTCTGGTGTGAAGGGAAAATGGAGACCTGGTCAACTGTGCAAAAAGACAAAGTTCTAGAGATCTGCTGCAGAACATTGTGCTTATGGTCCTAAAAGCATAATAGGATAAATTTTGTGCTGTTTCTCACCAGGTTTTTTAAGTGAAAATGTGAAACTAATCCAGAATCAGCTATAAGCATCACTTTTTTTAATCTAATTCTGAGACAGAGGAGGGAGAAGTACATAGCCCAGAGCTAGTTTCACTTTCCTCCTTGACCTGGGCAGCATTGCATGCATGTACAGATGTGTAAGAGTTTAGGTTTATACGAAGCTAATCTACCTTAATGTACATGTTCTACATCAACAAAAATGTAAGTTAAAGCGCAAAAAGAAGTCCAATTCCAAGAGAGCCTGATTGACAAGTGAAAACTCTGAATATTCTGGGATTTTGAATATTCAGGGGCAATTCCCAGTGGGAGCTGTGTTTTCTCTGAAATCTTCTGGAAGTATCTAACCCTATATGCAGGACCAGTGCATGCCCACTTTCCTACTACTCTGACACCCTTGAAGATGGGATCCTGCTGACTGTACTGTAAGCTCCATTCAGTGCCTGGGATGGTCACTGCGTCTTCATTGATTGACTGAGAGGAATGGTGGTACCCTAATCATTTACCAAAAATCATACTAATGTCCGAGACAGCCAGTATCAGTAGAGTACCTACTGTATGCCTGCAATGAAGCCAATAAAAGCTGATAGGAGAATAGAAATCTTCCCAGATTTCTCTCCTCAAAAGGAAAGGCTCTCTGACTTGATGGCTTTCCTTAGAAGCTCTGTCTGGTCATTTAATTTCACATTTTACCCAGAGATACTCATTAATAGTGTAGAACTTCCCTAAAGATGCAGTTTGCAGACTCCAGCTCAGGCAGTTTCCAAAAGGAATTAGAAAAGACATCAATTGTAGGGTTAAAAAATTGTATCTTGTTGCCATGGAAACACTGCACATCATTAAAAAAGAAGGTATTTAGATCTGGCAGATCAGGGGCCATGCAGGAGGGAGAGAAAGGATCAAAATGCAAACTGGAAATGACCAATAGATACTATATATGCACAGAAAATAATCAAACTCTTGAGCTCAGCAATGTTTGCAAAAGAGGTTGAAAAGGACATTCTTATGCAGTGTTGATTCAGGAAGCTCCTTACCAGGCCCCAACATCTCTGGTCACTGCAGAATGCCTGGAAATGTAAACACAAAACAGGAACAGAAAACTAGAATAAATGCTCTCTGGGGTGGGGGTATAGCTTAATTGCTAAAGTATTTGCCTAGTATACACAAAACCCTGTGATCAATCCCCCAGCACTGCAAAAATTGGGCACAATGATACGTTTGTAATCCCAGCACTCAGGAAGTGGAGACAGGAAAATCAGAAGTTCAAGGTCATTCTTGGCTACACAAAGCTTGAGACTAGTCTGAGATATATATTAGAGTGTCTTAAAAAAATATATGCTGTCTTCAGTGTGCATACCATTACAAGGGGCTGAGGGAAGAGGGAGAACCAGACTCAGAGAGAAAGGAAGATCCGACAGAAGGTCTTCACAACCAAGACATCCCCCCACCAGAAGCCCCCACGGAAATACAGGAAGTCAGGCCTGTCTGAACCCACAGGTCCTTGAGATTTTTGTTGGTATCAAGAGATTCCTCAGCATATGAACAGAGACAGAACAAGATTTTGAACCCCACTCAGAGGCCGAAGCTTTTCTGAGATATTTCAGCATTATTCATCACTCCCTTTCCAGTGCAGGACCTTTTCTCCATCACCATGACAACCAACATCTCATAATAATCAGGAGGACTTTTCATCAAGAGATGAGCAAAGCACGCTTATAAAGATAACTTGCCCCAAGTTCAGAGGGATTCATTTATCGAGGCTTCCCAGGACATCAGGAGAGCTGCCGAGCCCAGAGGACCAGAACCAAAGGCTCCTGTGTTTGACACAAGGGACTCCACTAGAACATAGATGCCCTTCCAATAGATAAGGTGAAACCTAGCATTCTGTAGCCCTTAATGGCACAAATGAGGAGGCTTTAGAATTCTTGCTCTAAGACTGTAGAAGACTTTAGGCTGAGAGTGCTATAGGATGTCATCAAGAATGTGAGCTTCTACAGAATGAGAAAAACACATCCAGTGACCCAGAGATGGGGGCAGAAGCATGCAGGCCAGGCTTCTGGGTGAGTTTGAAATAGCTATTATATCCTTTAGCCTTCAGCAAAGCATCTAGGACCCAGGGCTATGGACACCTCCATGCCCATCAAACTTTCTGTGGCAAAGCAGACCTGCTATGGAATGAGAGGTTAAACCACGGGCAGTGTCCTGGAGTTGGATGGCCATGCTTCACCTGCTTACAGTCTCTTCAGAGTCTCACGTGAACATGGGCATAGAAAAAGAAGGAGCCGTTCCTCTAAGCATGGTCCTCAAGGCCATTTGGTGTCCCTGAGCAACATGTCTGGGGTAAGAGCATAGACATGGGCGAAGTCATACTCAACGCACTTGGCTCATTGAGTGAATGTCCTCGGTAGATGAGGGCAGGAAAAACAGTAGAAAACCCCAGAGTTTAAGGACTCATGGCATTGACCATAGGTTTCTGGAGATTACTCGGGTCAACACATTCTCTAGACAGGGAAACAGACCTGAAATCACACAGAGAGTCATGACAGGTACTATAAGGAGCCCAAACCAGGACCTTCACAATAACCATGAGGATTTCATGAAACTCGAGATGGCGGCATCTCACCACCCAGCATCAGATCAAAGTCGATCCCACTTTTACCCTAGCTCCCTTGGGGCTCACAGAATGTTCAGCCAGGACTAGACTGGCTCCTGGGGACAGGAGTTCTTGGCTGCAGCATATTTTGACAATGCAGATTTAAAGCATGAGCTACAAGACCAGCAAGTCTGTAGACTGTGAGCACTCTCCTCTCCCTCTCCCTAACAGCACATGGCCTCTCCTCTAAATAACTTTGGGCGGAGATCCCAAGACTAGTATTTCAAATATATTTTTCTAGATTTTTATTACATTTTATTTTTCTTTGGGGAGGGGGAGAGTATGTACCACAGCACAAGTAGAGGTCAGAGGGCAGCCTACAGAAATTGGTTCTCTCCCTCCACAATGTAGGTCTTAGGATCAAACTTTAACATCAGACTCAAAGGCAAGCTCCTTTACCCTTTGAGCTATCTCAATAGCCCAAGACTGGTATTTCAAAGGGGCCCAAATTTCTCATGTGATAGGAACACACATGCCCATTCTAGCACTGCTTAAGGGCCTTGTTTGAGTGCCCCTGCTGTGGGTGACTTCCAGTCTCAGAGAGCAGGAAGTGAGGGAGCCTGGACTCAAGAGTCCTGGTATCCTCACCCCTTCACAAATGACCTCCAAAGACCCACAGTGGGTGTTCTGGAATAATAGGCTGTTCGGTCAGTTTTCTGGTTGCTCCAAAATGACAGCTAAAGCCCACCACTCAGAATGAACTGTGGCAATGACCTAACACTTGAAGTCCAGGCGATCAGCAACCCAGCATCGGTGCCTTGGCAGCAGGGCCAGCTTACAGCTGCTAGGTTAGAAACCACTCCCTATAATCCTTCCAGCCCCCAGTCCTGGACAGAGGGGAAGACAAGAAGTGGGGGCAAGTTCTACCCAGAGAATGCCACATTTGCAAGGAGAGAGAATTTTGTCCTGCTCCTCCCGGTAGGTGCAGGAAATGAGGCGTTTCCTCGCCCCGAAAGGAGGAAGGAGGCCCCAAGAGAAGGTGCAAATTTAGAGGGTGCTCTCAAAACGAAGACTAGGTTTGGCTCCTTGGTTAGACACACACTTCATCTTCAGATTTCCATATAAGCTTGTGTGACCTGAGCTTGGAGAAAGGGGCTGTCATGAGGCCCGTGGTCAGGTGAACAGCCAAAGTCATTAAAAATGGACCATACCTGTGGCAGCTGCCAACTTGGCTGTGCTGATTGAACACTAAGACTGTTGTGATTGGGATGTGAAGAAAACTTCTGTCTTCTCGTTTTTCCTCCGACGTTGACTCCAGAAGATGTGCCACGGTGAGGACAATGAGAGCAGACCATGCCACCACCCCTCACCCCAGCCTAGCTTCCAGACTGCATCCCAAACAACTAGGACTCCCCGTCTCACCTGCTCCAGGGAAAGAGAAGAGGAGCTTTAAATAGATGTGAGACCAGCATTTGAAAATGATCAGCGCTGAGTTCTCTGTGATGACAAGTGACTGAACTTTGGAATCAGAGTGCACCATCACTGATAGAGCTGCTACCCAGAGGGGCGCACAGTGAAAGTGGGGACGTTAGAGGGGAAACATAACGGCCCATCTCACAGTCATACTTTTTTACCAACTACTTAATAAAACAGCTATGTTAGTGTGGTTGGCTCAGGGGCTTTCTAATTTTGGAGGCAGCAGCTAAGGCTCAGGAATTGAGATGAGGTGCACAGCAGATAAATAAGAGATCCTTTGGGGACTGGAGAGATGGCTCAGCAGTTACAAACATTGGCTGTTCTTGGAGAAGACCCAGGTTCGAGTCCCAGCACCCCTACAGCAGCTAACAAATGTCTGTAATTCCAAGGGATCTGCCAGCCTCTTCTGCCCTCTGCAGGCATTGCACGACATGGGTGCACTTACATACATGTAGGCAATACACACATACACATAACAAAATGGATAAAAGTTTTTCAAAAAGCGGTCCTTTTGTGAAGACCAGCTGAGACCACACTGGGGAGGGACAGGAAGACCAGGCAGTGAAGCTAGATTGGAATACAAGCAATAGAAGAGAAACTGGGTGCCTGCTAAGTGCTGGTGCATTCTCACATGGTAGTTCATGCCTTAAGAGTTGAGTGACCCTTTGTTATGTACCCCTAGTGGTCTGTCCCTACTGTGTAGAAGGCCCAAAGACAGTGCCCAGAGACAGATCCAGATTTAAGGAAACTCAAACCCCACTGCATCATAAGAGGAAAACCAAAATCACAGAGTAAGATCAGATGCGGGGGCAGGGGAGGACAAGACATGGAAAACAGCTATGCTTGCAAAAGGTGGAACCATTGGTGCAGGCTAGCAATTAGACATCAAAGGGTAGGCATCTGAAGCCACCAGTCTGTACTGTGGTCACTGGTTATTTCTGAGAAATCTCTCTCCCCAAACTAGAAGGGCCTGGTGGGGAGAGTTTTACTGATTAGTGTCTCCCCAGCATCCAGCAAGGATCAGTTGATCCCAGAAGTTGCACAGTGAATGTTTCTTGAACAAATAACTGGATAATAAGAGAGATGGGTGAATGGGTAGGTGGGTATAGATGAATGGACGGATACATGCATAGATAAAAGAATGAGTAAATGCATGTACTTTCCCCTACTGTATTCCCACTATATCAAGATGTCCAGGCTCTAGACTAAGACCTCAAAGGAAAAGAGATATCTTTGTCTTGAAGTGTGTGTACTTCAGTGTGACTAAGCTAATAAGAATCTTGACTAGAGTAAACTGGGCCCTCCAGAATCATCACAGAAACTGCTTCAAGCTTCCACCCTCTAGTGTCCAGTTGCTAGACTGCACCAGTAAGTTCCACCTTTCGTAATCACAGCTGTTTTGCAAGAGAACTGCAGCAATGTCTCACCTCCCACGTGATCGTCTTACTCTGCTATTTTGGTCTTCATTCTCTAATGAAGTGGGTCCACGTTTCCTTCTATCTGGATCTGCTATGAAGTTCCTTCTTATACCTGGATCTGCTATGACAACGGAAGATGTGTTGTATGGCTGCTTCAGGAGCTGGACTGGAGAAAACAATACAAGTTCTCCTGGCACTCCTGGCACACTGGTTCTCAGATTTTGGTCATGTTGTGAGGAAAGTCTAGGAGCCCCATGAGGAGGTCATGTGCAAGTGTTCCAGACACATCTCCAGGTAAGCTCCCCGCTGAGGAACAGCACCACCTTGCCAATGTGAATGAGACGTCCTCAAGAGTTCCTCTTAGTCCCAAGCTGAGCTACACTATCTGGAATAACGGAGTGGCAAACTAGTCCCTTAAACCCTGTCTAAACTGCAACTTTGAAGGCAAAATAAATGAACATTGTCATTAAACCACAAAATTTCACAATTGTTGTACAACAGATAGTGAAAACAATAAAGAGAGACCAGCTGAAATAGGCTGGAAAAGGCTATGTTAACAATATTTAAAATCTGTGTGCTCTTAAATCCAACCACTCCATTTTTGGTGATTTAATCCTTATGAACAATTGAAATATGAGCTCTAAGATTTGAATGCAAAAATATTCTTCAAAAAATATGGTACCTAGCCAGATGTGAGGGTGCATGCCTTTAATCCCAGCACTCGGGAGGCAGAGGCATGAAGGTTTCTGAGTTCAAGGCCACCCTGCTCTACATAGCAAGTTCCAGGCCAGCTGGGGCTATATAGTGAAGCCCTGTCTCAGAAACAAATGTGGTACATTTGTGTGGTGCACACACACAATAGAATTTATTCTGATGTAAAGAACAATGGAATTACCACATTTGCAGGAAGTGGCTGTAACTGGAGATTACCATGTTAATCAAAATAAGCTTGACTCTGAAAGATAAATATTACATATTTATATATGATGGTTTGAATGAGAAATATCCCCTATAAGCTCAGGTATTTGAATACTTGGTCCCCAGTTGGTGATGCTATTTCAGGAGGTGGTGCAGCCTTGCTGGAGGAACTTTGTCACTGGGTTGAACTTTGAGGGTCTGCGTAGCCTCGCCCCATGTTTGCTCTCTCTGCTTTGTGTTTGTGGTTGAAGAATGAGCTTTCACTTCTTGCTCCTGCAGCCATTCTTCCCTACCATGATGGACCTCTCCTCTGGAACTGTAAACCAAAGTAAACACTTTCTTCCATATGTCACTTTTGATCATGTTTTATCACAACAAAAGGTAATTAATACAGTATGTAAAATATAAATTTAAACCTGTGTATGTGTGTGCATAAAGCGAATATTGATGGAATGAAAGAGACCAACAAAAGGGGCTAAGGGGATAGGGAGGGCAGTCTGGATGCAAGTAAGAATAAAGCATATATATATATACATATGTGTGTATATATATATATATGAAAATTAAAATGTTGAATAGAAGCCTATTATTTTGTGGCTAAGGCCTGTAATCCAAGCAATTCAGGAAGCTAAGGCAGGAGGATGGCTAAAAGTCTTTCCTGAGCTGCAGAGTGAGTTCAAGACCAACCTGGGCAACTTAATGACATCTTGTCTTGAAATAAAAAATAAAAAGAGGGATGGGGATATTTTTAGTAGTAGTGCACTTGCCTAACATATGAAGCTCTGGGTTCCATATCCAGTATCACAATGCTTTATACACTCACACTGACATACAAACACACAAGTAACTAGAACAATAAAAATTAAAAATTTTAAATGTATTCTTAGAAATGGGTGAACATCAAGGGTATGTCCAATTTCAGTTGTGATGGATTCTGTTCCACAGAGCCCATAGTAATCTATTCTCCTATCAGTAATATAAGACTTGCCATTCTCTATACCTTTAACTGTCCTGGATGGAATTGATTTCTTAGATTTTTCCCATGTGATGTACGAACATTGCTTCTATCTCAGTCTGCATACTTCTAGGAATTTCTACTTTGTATACTTTATTTACTTTTTCTGTCTAGGCTATTGTTCATTTTCTCATCAATTTTTATCATGTGTATGACTGCCTTTTGCCAGTCATACATGACTTTCAGGAATTTTCTTGAAGGGCTGTGCTGGCCAATATGGCAACCACCAGCCATCTGTAACTATCAGCATCTAATTATCTTACATAAAATTTCACATTCATCTCTTCGGTCACACCAGCTTCCTTCCCTTCATGTGCCAGTAGATACCTGAGGCTGGAGACTATGGCATTAACAGTAAGGAATACACTGTTGCTACCATCATGGATGATTTTACTCAACAGCACATCTTGGTCTACCCCTGTCTTCCACTTGTATGTTACTCTTGACCACATCTAATTTGAAACTTTTGTATTATTAAATCTAATAATCTTTTCTCTATGATTACTAAATCCATCTTTCTGTTTAACAAGACAACCCTATTCCAAGGTTATTACTTTAAAGCTTAGATTTCTTAAAAATATTTTAATCATGTTTACTCATTTATTGCACTTGTATATGCCATATGTGTGTGTGCATATCCCACAGTGCACGTGTGGAGGTTAGAGGATAATTTCAGGAATCATTTCTCTCCTTCCACCATGTGGGACCCGGGATTCATGAACATGTGGAGGTTCAAAATTGACTGATGTTAGGAATCATCTTCCATTGCTCCTCCGCCTTACTCAATGAGGCCAGACCTCTCAATCAAAACAAGAGCATGCCCAGAGCTTGCTCTGGGGACCCCCGTCTTCTGAGGCTGGAATTACAGGGGGGCCAAAATTTGGCTCTCATGTTTGTGCAGCAAATGCTTAATCATTGAGACCCCAGCCCCTACATCTTTAATGTGTAAGGAATTTGCACATGTAAAGGTTATATTTCTACCTTTGTTTGCTTCCACACATATTTGTTAAATACTCATGCTATCACCCATCATTTGGGTGTTCAAGTTCAGATACACCTTGTATGTGTGATCGTACTTAAATGAATTGTGCTCTGTTCTCATGCTTAAACAGTTCTGTCCCCACTATTAGTCAGATGAACATTCAATTGCATTTTCGGAGCCAATGTTCCCTCTCCAATTAAAACCGGGGAAATTATTTGCAAAGACGGGCAAGAAAGCAGCTTAGAGGGAGAAGAGCAAAGAGAAAGGGACAAAGCGGGTGGTAGTGAGATGTATTTTGAGAGCATACAACTCCCACAGTACCATACCCATTCCCTGAACGTCTCCTGTATGGCTCTTCCACCCCCAGTCACCTGTGCTCAGCTACAGAAACACAAAGGCTTGCTGCTAGACCCTAAGTCCTGCTTCCCTCATTTGTTCATCACCATCATCCTCACAGGTTGCAAAAGCTCTTCCTTGGCTGGTGCCACGCTCTGGCCTCCGCCTCTGCCCATGCACCCAGCCTGGAAGAACTTTGATGCAGAACATTGATTAGCATGTAAAAACTGTAGTTGATTAAAATGTAAGACCCTGTGAGGAGGCCTCCCCCAGAGGAAAACTGGCTACATGATTTCTGGGGTCTAGAACAAAATGACACTGCCAGCTTTCAAGACAGCGACAGCAGAGTTTAAATAATCCTGGGGGCATAAAAATGGGGCCATGAGTCTCTCCAGGGACCTCCAGACCCAGAGAACTAGGGATTCCACCCAAGCTGCATCCCCATTGAGACTAAGACACCCTTGTCTTACTTTGCAGAGAACAGATGTGGCACTGTGCACGTGTCCCATGCCCTGAGAATGCATCTCAATGTCATGAGCCTTGTCCCTTTATCTGTGCGCTCGTCACCTTCAGCTGCTTTGCTTACCTGGAGCCCCAGAGCCCTGAGAGCAGGGATTAGTAGGGCCCTGTCTTCCTTCCAACCCTCCAGCCCACTGACAGGCTTGGCCTTAATTCATAGAAATCCCTACTCCACTGAGACCACATAACTCATTTCTACCTAGCTGGGTCACAGCCAAGTGGTGTGATTCACAGTGCTGACCACAGCAAGGAAAAGTGGTAGCCATAGGAAGGACCCGGGTTCACATTTCCGTCCACAGGACACCATGCATAGGACTGGGGTTGTCACTTAGGGATGCTTAGTTGTGCCTCAGGAACTTTTTTGATCACTGAAATAGAGCCCAGAACCTGGCACAGATTAGTGCCCATATAATTAGGTGCTTTAAGGAAAGGCAGTGTAACCAAGTGGTAAGAGCATGGACTTCCAAAACAATCCTAGGTTTGCCATGGGCTAGCTGTGCAGGCCGTATCCTATCTCTTCCTCTGTCTCCACAGAGGTTCCAGGGAGCTGATGCTAATAGTGCAGTCTGTGTGTTTCATTCTAAGGGTTAAATATATTGGTGTTTGCAACTCAGCTTAAAGTGCTGCCTGTGCAGAGCACCAGTCATATGAGTTTGGGTTTTATTGATTCAGAGCTCCTAGGTGAATGCTCTGTGTGCATTTAGGAGAGGGGATAAGGGCTGGGTTTGGGGCTTTTCTATGCCTCTTGAGCAGGCTTGAGCTGCTGTTTTCTGGTCCACTTAATGGAAATAATGGTTGATGCCTTCAGTTGTTGCAAAAATCAAATGTGCCCCTGGTGGCAAAGTGCTGACAACCAAGAGGCAAATGTTATTGTCAGTGCGATTATCTTTCTGGTCATCAGAATCCCTAGTCTTGGGCTGGCTCAGGGGGTAAAGGTGCTTTCTGCCAAGACTAACAACCTGAGTTTGATCCTCAGGATCCAAGGAAGGAGAAAACTGACTCCTGAAAGCTATCTTCTGATCTCCATATGCACAGTGTCTTAAGGACACACCACACACACACACACACACACACACACACACACACACACACACACACAGGTCTTGTGGGACTATGGAAAGAGAACCAGCTACATGCCTTCCTTTAGTGAAATTCTCTGCCCACCCACTCTGTAGCCATGTTGTGCTCAGAGCAGAGTGTATGGAAGGGGGTAAATTGTGCTCTGCCCTACATAAGTGACCGTTCTCCCACTTGTGACAGATGAATAGACACATGGACTATAGCGGAGGCCAGAAATGTTGCATCAGGTATAGCACATGTGGCCATAGGGGGCAAGAGGATTTGGATGTGAGCATCACCTGATCAGAGGCCTGGCTGTGCCTTCACTCGTGGTACTATCTGGGCCAAGAACACCTCTGTAAGCCTGGGCTTCCTCATCTGTGCTGAGATTAAAGATGGAATGAAGCAAAACACAAGAACACAGTCTGTGTATGGGAAAGTCACAGACACTGTCTACAATGCTCACTCCTAGCCACAGATCTCAGCTGTGACAGAGATGGGAGAGGCCTCATGCCCACACTCCAGCCAAGACAGTTCACTTAGAGGTTGCCAAAGCGGAGGGCCCACATCTGGGCAGCTTAGACCTTCATTCAGGATGAAGGGGACTCGCTGCTCCTGGCTCTGCTGTCACACAGTCTTTTCCTAAGCATTTGCCTCTTCCTCCATCCATAAACATGAAGACATTCTTTTGCGGGGATTTAATATCAGGGCTGCTGGTCTGGCCCCTAAGGAAGCCCAGGCTTCATCCTCTCTTTTGCATCTAGCCCAGTGTAGCATTCTGCTCTCCAGACAAACCTGCATTCCCCAATGTGCCTGGAATTGATTACTCACACCAAAATCCACTGCCTCAGGGGTTTCCAGCCTGAAGTAAGCCTTCTTTTCATGAGCAATCACGCAGCAGCCTGAAAATAGGAAGGTGGGTGCCTATGTGCCTGGCTAGTCTCTATAGACAGTGGATCATGCAGCCCTCCCCATCTCCCTGAACCTGCACAATGACCCCTGAGACTTGCCCAAATGAGAGAGCAACTATGCAGGGACAGAAGACTTCTA
Organism: Nannospalax galili; assembly: GCF_000622305.1. Classification (NCBI taxonomy): domain Eukaryota; kingdom Metazoa; phylum Chordata; class Mammalia; order Rodentia; family Spalacidae; genus Nannospalax; species Nannospalax galili. The sequence continues at coordinate 787,239 of NW_008359594.1, forward strand.
AACATCTCACTATACAAATGGGGAAACCAGGGCTAGGCCCAGCACTGGAGCTGCTTGTCAAAATCTGGATTTGAACTGAATGTCCTGTGTCAATATCTAGAGCTGGCTGCCTGTGTCCAAGGAGCCTAGCAGGGTCTGAGCATGACCAGGAGGTCCTCTGCTGCTGTTGATCTAAAGCCAGAGTACACAAGGTATGCACTTCCAGAGATGTAGGTCCAGGTATGAACACATCACTGAAGGCCCTCTGCTTCCCTTCCTGAGAAGGTCATTTATTTACAGGCTTGAATCTCTGAGAGGCTGTGGGTGGCTGAGGCTGGAGGCTGAGAGAGGTGACATTGCATCTGTGCACATCTGCTCTTCTAGGGCTTCTGTTGCACAGACAATGACTTTGAGGTATCATGTGCCAAGCAGTGTGCCAGGGGCTTGGGATTCAGGAATGAATAGTCAACAAGCTCTGCCAAACCCCACAGGAGCTCAATTCATACCCCAGGAAAATGGCTCCATTTGAACCTTTCCTCTGGTACATGTTACTGGTACATGTTACTTACCCATTTTAGATTCTAGTATTCTTAATATAAACTAGGAATGATGAGAGTAGTATCCAGTTCAGACCACAGGTGTAATAATTAAATATTAATTTAAATTAATAGGAAAGGGATTTTGCACACAAATGCTCCTAGTAAGCCCTAAATAAATGGGCACTCTATTCTTAATCATTAATATTCTTATATTCCAAATGACAGTACAAGATTTGTCTCCATCTTTTCTATATGTATGTCTTTGGGCCAATAAAAAATGTAAACACAGTCTGTATAAAGATAGAATTATAAGGAACTAAAAATAACACCCCTGGAGAATCAACTGCAGAGACATGCTCTGTTTTTGTTATAGTTTGGAGCCCAGCAGGGTCTCGCCAAGCAACCACCACATCTTCCAGCATCGTGTACCGCAAGGGAGGGTGGGGACTTCTCAGTGAGCCTTTCACACAACCACTGTCCAGTCAGTCCCTAACTGACCTCTTTCTGTCAGAGGGTGAGGGAGGCAGTAAAGTTTCTGGCTTGGACTTGTTCCTCTGAGCTGCCTCTGCCCTTCCATCTTGGATCCACCCTCCCTGCCCTCAGATCCAGACATTAAAGCAAGGAGCCCCACAGGAGGACACCAAATGCCTTGAGTAAGTTCTTTTACTCCTGCTCCTATCCAAGCCACAACCCAGAGATCCCGGTGTGACTAGCTACACATCAGGATCATTCAGAACCATGAGGTGACAAGAAGTCACCTGTTTTAATTTTTAGCTAAAAACACTGTCTGTTTTGTGGGCCAGGGAGATGGCTCAGTGGGTGAGCACACTTTTTGCACAAGCATGAGAACCTAAGTTTGGATCCCCAGCACCCATGTAAAAGCCTGTAATCCCAGAGCTATGGGGGAGTGGAAAGGTGGAGACAGGAGAATCCATAAGTTTGGATCCCCAGCACCCATGTAAAAGCCATTTTGGATTCTAGTATTCTTAATACACACCTGCCTGTAATCCCAGAGCTATGGGGGAGTGGAAAGGTGGAGACAGGAGAATCTCTGCGGCTTGCTGGTAAGCCACTCCAGCCGAAACGGCAAGCTCCAGGTTTTGTAGGGGACCTTGTTTCAAGAGAATGAGGCAGAGCAGGACACCCAATGTCCTCCTCTGGCCTTAACATGTCTGCATATGGGTGCATATACCTCCATGAACACACGATACAAAACATACACACAACAACAACAACAACAACTGTTTTGCCAGCATGATTTTAATCTCAGCACTCAGGAGGCTGAGGCAGGAAGATTATGAATTGGAGGCCAGCCTGGGCCACATATCGAGACCCTATCTCAAAAAGAAAAATTTTTTAGTGTGCCATCATAATCTAAAACTGTATTTACTCTTTAATGGAAATCATAAGTTATCTATAGCATTGAAAAAGTGACCTATCAGCTGAGATGCAAACAATTATACATTAATCCTTAATCATACTTTCAGATATGGAAACAGTCATAGTATAGGGATTTTTACCCATGGCTTTATGTCTTTACATACAGGTGGAATTAGACTTGCACATGTGTCACTCAATCACTGCCATTTGCTAATCCACAGAAGTTTATTAAATTTGATTTATTTGGTAGAGGCAATTTTGATTTATAAAGAATCAATCTGAATCAACAACATAATAAACAACCATCTTTTATATAAAAGAATAGTAGTTTAGTTGGTGCCATGAATCATTCTCTTAGTGCATGGGTCCTATGAAATAAAAAGGATAAAAGTTGAATGAGCATCCGTCACTTGCTGAAGACAGTGTCTAGATGGGACTTCCACCCATTAGGTGGAAATTTGGGCTCTTGCTCTAAAAAAATAAAAATAAAACACAAGAATACCTGAAATTCCGAAGCCCTCATAGCCTTTAACTCACCTTCCAGCCGTTGCAGGAAGTCTCAGGAACAAGTGCTCTGCCACTCAGTCACCAGTCACTGACCTCCAGGGGAGACCCTAAACCCAGCTGCAGAGAATACATTTTTCTAGAAGCAAAGTGAAAACCTCAGATAGTACAGAACACAAGGTTTATCCCAGCATCCTCCAGCAGGAAGCACAGGTTAACCTCACCACCCCACCCTAGAGGCCTCCTCCTCAAGTCCTGCAGCATTCACAGCAGGTTTTCCCAGGCAAAAGGTGCAGGTGACCCACAGGCTGTGTCAATCACCTAGTCTTATCAGTTCTCCGTCCAACATTTAGTCACAAAGCTGGGCTGGAAAAGTGATAAGGGAAGGTGAGTGGCAGGCAAAGAAGATTTGATGAAGCTTTGCAGGAGCAGGTGAAAACTGGCACTGGATTTCCCACGGAGCCTTCCCAGCAGACCCACTCTGCAGCTCCCAGCCCAGGCCTTCTGCATTGTTCTGGCCACTCCTAGTCTCTGCCTCTGACACTTGGAGAGGTACTTCTATTTCCATGCACAGAAACTGAAACCCACAGCCCTGGACAGCTTTGGAAAGTAGTGGATTCTTTGCATTTAAATTTTTTAATTAAAGGTAAACATTAGTAAGGAGTGAAGTTTTTACCCGCCAGCTCCTGAGGCTGGGGACCTCCTGGGTCCTGCTTCTCCCAAAGGTCTGCTGCTGCCAACACCCACATGCCATTCATAAAGTCCCTGCAGGAAGTCTCCTCCCCTGACCAGGATTGGTCTTCCAGAGGGACTGGCCTCAGTCCAGGGCCCATCAGCAGCAAATCTGCTAGATGTGTCTGCCCAGCTGTGTGGCCTTCAGGGGATTATGCAGGGTGGAGTTCAGGTCTAATGGTGAGTGAGTGTTCCGAACCAGGCTCACTGCCCCATCATGTCAGAATCTTCCTCTTGACTGTTTCACCTTCCACACTGATTCCAGGCACAGAGCTTCTGAAAACCAAAAACTGCTGATGTGGCCTCCATTGTAGAGAACTTGGCACCATTCTGTACATCAGGGTGAAGTTGGAGAATCATATTCCAGATCTCAGGAATGGATTTCTATAGAATATTGTATTGTGGAGAGGACATCAGCTTTGACTCCTACCTGATTACCACTTCCTGACTGTGTAACTGAAAAATCACTGCATCTCCCTGAGCCTTGGCTTCCTGACCTATGAAATCTAGTTCGTTTGTCCCTTTGGTACCCATGAGGAACTGGTTTTAGGGCCCTTCAAAACCCAAAACCTATAGATACTCAAGTACCTTATATAAAGCGAAGTACTATTTGTATACGATTTACACACATCCTCTGTGTACCTTAATCATCTCTAGAGGCCTTATAATTCCTAACACAATGTAAATAAAGGCTGTGTAAATAATTATGCTGCATTGTTTAAGGAACGGCAAGGAAAATGTCTATATGCATTCAGTGTAGACACGATTTTCCCCTATATCTTCCACGCACCCCTAATTGAATCTATAAGCATGGTACCTAGAGACAGAGGGCTGGCTGTTCCAACTAACTCCCTGGACTGTATGAGAATTCAAAGAGATAGTCGATGGAAAGAGCTCAGTTCATATCCAGGATCAGCTGTCTCCTGGTTAGGTAATTTTTAACAGAATTCCAGAACTCTCCAAATCTGTTTCTCACTCAAAAAAAAAAGGGGGGGGGCGGGGAGTTCTAAAAGAGTCTACCTCCCAGAAGCCCCAGCCTTAACTGAGGAAATTTTGGCAGTTGAACCTGCTAGGAGACAGAGAGTCAGTTCTTTTTAAGGGTGTGATGCTGATTCATTGACCGGGCTCCAGGGGAGGGACTCATACTGAAGGGCATTTGGGGACACAAATTAGACTTGACAGGCCTTCAAAAAATAATAATAATAGGTGATATAAAATTGGGCTGGGAGTAGTAAGGGAGGTGGAGATAGGGAGGAGGGTTTGAATATAATCAAAATATACTGTATGAAATTCTCAAAAAATCAATAAAAATATTTTAAGTCTACCTCAGAGCTGTTCTGAGGATTAAAATGTGCAGTATAAGATTCAGACTCACTGAGGTCTTAGAGGGTGAGTTGACCTGGATTTATATCATTCACGGGCTCTGTGAGAGGCTCTTGCACTCTCTGACATCACTTTCCATATCTGCAACCCACACCCAGGACAACCCTAACTCACAAGTTTATGGTGAACGTTAGAGGAAATGAACAACCAAGAACCACTTAACACAGAGAGTTTAACAGATGTGTAGCTGACATGGTTAACAAGATAATGCCCCCATAGACAGTGGCCTTGAACAAAAGGTTCCCACCTGGTGACCACGACTTCAACAAATGTTCTCCAAAATGTGTTGCTTATGTCACATATATGGTTTCCTCAGGATCAGGCCTGGCCAGTTCTGTGAATTAGCCTCCATCCCAGCTGCTTCCTGTTCAGGATGTACTGAGTACCTATCAATTACAGCCAGTTCCTGAAGCAATATCCAGAGATTACAGGGTTCCCAGCGTTTGGCTTGAAGGTAAAGTATCCAGGGGCCAATAGGAGAAATGGGATCAGGGCTTCTGGCCCATGAAGAGTCAAAGTCAGTCCCAGGACTTGAGGAAGGGAGTGCTTTGGAGTTCAAGAAGTTCAAGCCAGTGAGAAGCCAGAGGAGCCTCACCTGCAACAAATAGGTGGACTAAAGTCACCTCAGAGTCCCTCAAGCCAGACTTTGGGAGGTGCTGGGGCTAGATGGTGACAGTATCTATTGTCCAGCCTCCTTGTTTTCCAGATGAGAAACTGGAGCCATGGTTGAATCCAGATCAAGGTCTGAAGAACATAGTTATGTCTCTAACCCTTGCTCAGAGAACTTTCCTGATATAGACCAGAAAATGAATGTTTGCAGAGAGAAGGTGACCTCTTAACAGCAGGAGGAAGAAAAGTGGCAACCTGACTAGATGTCAGGCTGCAGAGGCCTCTCACCACTCACCAGGGGCTCAAATTGTGAGAAGAGAAAATGCAATGGTTTGTGTGTATAAAACCAGTTGTCCTGTTCTTTTCAGGACTCCAACAGCCTCCTAACCACAACCCAGGTGCAGTGTCTGTAAATACTGATGGGTTTGGAAACTCACAAGTACTCAGATATGCAAACCTAGAAAGTGTCTTCAAAGATGACTCCCACTTGCCTCCATGCCTGAAAGGGCAGACCTTGGTGGGGGAGGAGCTCGTTTCAAAGGTCCCTTTCCCATCATCTTGCTCCCCTAGTACAAAGAATCTTCACATCTCAGTGACTGAAGAACATAAGTTCTTTGATATGTATATTTCTTATAGTTAGTGTATTCATTTTCTCTCAAAGGAAGTCATCCAATAGGCTTTGAAGAGACCACTTACCACTAAGGGCTGCTCTAGACTCTTGGGCACAGAGGGAAGAATTCAGACAAGGAAATGAGAAGCTGATGGACGGTAGTGACTTCAAAAACCTGGAGCAGAGAATGGAACCCCACTGCCTCTGGAGGAGAGCAACTTTTGGCTCCTAGCTGGGAGTAGAGGGAAGGGAATGTGAGGCAGAGACCCTGCAGCGGTGTGGAGGTTTCTGGCTGGAAACTGCAGTCAGTCTAGTTTGTAGGTGAGGGTGTAAAGAAAGGCCAGAGATATAAGGTAAGGGCCAATCATAATGTCTGGGACATCACATTAATTAGTTTGAATCCTACCTGGTGAGCAAGAGGAAGCTGTAAGTAAGGTTCTAAGAAAAACCACAATTCGAGTCAGACACTAAGGGGAAAGCCTGGGAAAGATGGCAATGGAGGGATCACTGGGGCAGCTGCTCTCAGTGCAGACGAGGAGGGCAGAGAATCTGAACCAATGTTGTGTCAGTGAGGACCGTGTCCCTTCTTTAATAAATGTTAAACCTCACACATTCTTAGGCCTGGAGAAATAGCTCAGTGAGTAAAGGGCTTGCCACATAAACATGAGGACCTTCGTTCAATCCTGTATATATATATAAAAAAAAAAAAAAAAAAAAAAAAAAAAAAAACGAGCACAGTGATGCACACTTATAATCCCAGCCCAGGGGAAGTAGAGGCAAGCAGACCCCTGGGCCTCGTTGTCCAATCAAGCAACCCTACTTGGAGAGTTCCAAGCCAGTAAGAGAGCCTGTCTCAAAACTAACATGGACAGCTCTTGGGGAAAAACACCATGCACATGCACCTAAGCTCACATGAAGTGCACATACCTGCACATACTACATACATACATAGACACACATGCTCTCATGTATATACACACAAAGTAACACATTTTCTTAAAGAATTATATAATGACACTTTAATAACTAAGTAATTCTATTTGTGCAACAGCTTCATGCCACCTTCTGGGCTCAGCTCATCTCTTTATATTATTTGTTTGAAGCTTTCAACATAACACGAGGTGCATTTGTGGTGGCACAACACTTCCTTACAGGCAGCAAGAGTCATAGAAATAGTCAAGGCAATATTATCTCAACTCAGAAAACATCTCCAGGAGAATGAGCCCCATCCTTCCCTAGTTCAGGAGCCCTTCCAGACAGCAGGGCCCCCAAGTAGCCAGGGAGAGTCAATCAACATGATACCCTCAGTTTATTTACACTGGTCATATTTGTATCACAGAGACAAAACCAGGCATGAGCCCTTCTCAAGATATCCTCTCAGTGCTCCAGACTTAGTGTCACTCTTTAATTTATCACCCAAACTTCCATCTCACTGAACCTGCCCCCAATAATCCCCAAAACTCAATCCAACCAACCTTTCAGATCTAAGTAACAAGACCAGGTGTTGCTATCGTCTAGTTAAGGCTGTCTTCATTGATCCTAAAAAGAGCATCGGCACACAGAGGGGGTCCTACAGCCAGAGCATAGATGGGCCGCACCATAGCTGACCCCCAGCCAGGGCCACTCATTAGCCCCCCTACTGGCTCACTCATTGCATAGCACCATAAGTGTAACACCCTCCAGCCTTCTTTCTATTGTTGTTGCTATATCTTCGTGACTTTTTACTAAAACATGTTCTAAACCCACTGCAGGTCAAAGTATTATTTGACTTGAATTTTCCCACTTCTGATATAAATCACTTTCCAGAAGCCTGTTCTTCTCCAGGCATCACCACCTTCATTGCAGAATAGGAAACAATTCAGGAGGTTGAGCAATTTGCCCGAGGCTTCACAGTTCATCAGAATTAGAACCTATCTATGTCCATCTCCATTTGATTTCTCTACATCATTCCCTCAGTGTACAAACTAGCAAATGGATATAATATTCAACACCTCTCACAAAGATTACAAGTCATGCATGATATTAAAACCATTTCCTAGTTATATTAACCACAAATCAAAGACAGTCATACCAAGCAGCCTAGCTTAAAGGTAGAGCAAAATGATTACTGAGATGCTAAGTCATGCCCCGCCCATCTCGCATGAACACCTTGTCCAAAAAGTGACCCCAAGGATCCCTAGGCTCTTTTGCTATCTCCTCTGGCCTTGTCTAGCTCTACACTGGTTATGAAATCCCAGCCTGACAGTTCTCGGCTGGGCGGCCCCATCACATCAGCTTGCATCTCACATAATCCTTTCCTGCCGGCTGACTGCTTCCTCCCAAGCCTGTCTGTCTGCCTGTTACTGAGTTCCTTCTGAGCAGTGCCAAGGGTAACCTCAACCAACCAAAACCCCAGTCCCCCAAAGCTGGCACCATGATGGGGATAGGGGGAGCATTAGGCTATGGAAGTGACTGAATCAGGACAAGTAAAGGGATAGAAATGACCAAGCACTGAGCCCCTTATAACAGGTACTGTTGCCTGGCCCTATCTGTGTCCTGAGGCTTTGACTGTCAGGTTCCTCCCCAGACTCCATCCAGCTAGGCTCAGTTTATCCCATTTAATGAGCTCAGGAATGCAACCAGTTGAGACACCCAGTGTTTGTTTTGGCATCTTTGAACTGAACTATGGCCCAGGCTCTGCTCATCCACCTGCAGGATCACACACTTCAGCCCTCGGACAGCATCCATTGACCGTAGGCAAGCAATGCAGAGCAGGGCTCAGAGCCTATGTTGAATATGCCCTGAAGTACATTAAACAGCCACCATACAGAGATGCCGTAGACCTCGGCTGGCATCTGAAGAAGCCTCCATTTTCAGTCTGGCTGTGATCCCCACAAAGCTGGAGGCAGCAGGTCAAGGACACTACTCCCCTCCCTGAGTACCACTAGACGCTAACAGTTGTGGGCAGAGCTATCTCCCTCTGAGGTTCACATGCCAATCTGAAGGTTTGTTCAGGAGGCACTGGCTGAGCACCTGCTGGGCTCTGAGCTGAAACCAGTGCTCTCGGGCTGGGATGGAGGGAGTATTATAGAGGCATGGAAATGGGGCCAGAATTCCTTAACCCAACTCAGCATCTGGTTATCATTTCATCCTAAATCAAGGCTTTAAGAGTATAAGGAAAGACAAGAAAAAATTTGAAATTGGAATGGTTTCAGAAAACCTGGTTTATAATAATAAAGCAGATCAAGAACTCAGGGCCAGGGAAGCTAACTGCATTTGGATGGAAGCAAGTGAATAGAGAGCATTTGTGCTGCACCCTGTGAGAAGCAGAGCTAGAGAAGTAGATGCGTACAGATTGGAAAGGGTATTAAAGGCCAAGCAAAGAAGAGTGGACCCCCCTTTTGGAAGCTGTGATTGATGAGGGGCATGAACCAGCACCTTGCACACCTCTTCCTTCCATGTTTATTTATTTGTTTATTGTTTTCATGCATATGAGTGTTTTGCTTGCATGTATGTGCCTGCAGAGGCCAGAAGAGCACGTCAGATCCCCTGGAACTGGAGTTACAGGTGGTTGTTAGCTGTCATGTTGGCTGGAAACTGAACTTAGGTCTTCTACAAGAGCAGCCAGTGCTCTTAGGTACTAAGCCATCGCTCCAGCCCTCTCCTTTGTTTATTCTGTCTCCCCCACTAGGACATAAATGCTGAGAGCTTTATCTGCCTTGTTCACTGCTGCTTCCAAAATGCCTAGGGCAGAAGCTTCAGTCATGGAAGATCAATCAATATTTAGTGAATAATGAATAAGCAAGAGAATGATGTCCTTGCTAAAGAGTGGTGGGCTGCTTAGGAATTTGTTTCTGTTAATAATGGTCCTGGTGTTGATACACTTAAAATCTGAAAATAAAAAAAAAAAAAACCTCAAATGTCTTATCCTTTTTTTATGCCATGCCAGCAAGTCAGCCTCCAATGAGCCAGTCATCCTAGAGAAATGGGCTCTGGCCTCTTTCTCTGACCATGGAGTTTCAATTCACAGATTAACCTGGCCTAGCTGACCCTACAAACCTAAATCACGTGCAAGATCCCTAACAGAAACTAGAAGCTAAAGAAATGCCTCAGCAGTGAAGAGCACCGAATGCTCTTGCAGGGGACCCAGCTTCAGTTCCCAGCATCCACCTGGCAGCTAACAACCACCTGTAACTCCAGTTTTGGGGGTCTGATGCCATCTTCTGGCAGACATTGTACACATATGATACACTTATATACCTGCAGGCAAAACACTCATACATATAAAATAAAAATAAATAAATAAAAAACAAAATTTAAGATCCCTAATGGAGCCTAGATAGAACCAGTCCAAAAAAATGGCAATGGAAGGGGCCAGTTACTGGGAGATTAGTTCAGGGTTCAAGTGTCCAAAAGAATAGAAGAAAGCCAAGGGTAGAAGCTGCCCTTCAGGACTCTCCTTCACAAGAGCCCACCACCATAGCATTGTTTCTAAGGTGGGTACTTTTGACTCACGGGTGACACTCAGGGCTTTATATAGACCTGGCCCTTCCTTGCTCTGGAAGCCTCAGTGGCTCACATGGCCCCCAGAGCTCTCTTATGTCTCTTCTGACCAACACTCAGTATCTCTATACCCTGGAGCACTGCTCCCTTTCCCATATGTCATCCATAATATCTTTGCATGAAACTGAGGCTCTAGTCACATTAGAAGAGCCAGTGACCCAGTATACCCTCAACTTTCCCTTCTCCATCCTTTTGTCCATGCAGTTCTTTACACTGGGGTACCTGTTCTATCCAACCCAGGAGCTAAAGATGTAGCTCAGTTAAGCTTCTAAAACTGTGAGCCAAAACTATCTGATTTTCTTGTAACTATTAGATCACAGACCTTCCAGCTGCTGTGAAGAGGCTCAGAAGCACACACACACACACACACACACACACACACACACAAATACACACACACCAACTGCCTTTCTTTCCCCTTTCCCAAGCCTCACAAGAATCAAGTTTCCCACTCATCTTGGGACCAGGCATTTCCAGACAGCAAACCCAAAGTAGAGAAGAGCTACAGCCAGAACTGTACCATCACATGCTGACTAGGCCCACTGTTTTTCCAGACGCCCCTATCCAGCAATGTCTTTGGGACCTTAAAACACCTGCTTCAGCCAGAAATAGAAGAAAACCTAATTTCTCTAAGGATGATGGAGCGAGGTCAGCAACCTTGAGCCCATTTCCTTGGGTACATCTTCTTCTTCTCTCTTCTCTCTTAAAAGGATCCTTAAAAGAACTAACTCTGTTCTCTCTGAGTGAGTTAAAGCTTTTCCTTCACCCTACTTCTCTGTCTGGCTCCCTGATAAACCCTTTGCCCTTTGCTTGAAGGTTGGTCCATCTCCATCTCGTCTCTAGAATGCTGCTCCTTCCAAGCTTAATTATCTCAGGTATTTTGTCCTCATGAGGCAAAGCTGCTTAGCAAGGGCTTTAGGCTCTGTCCATACACTTATTCTCTGAGCCTCTTCTCCATGGGGTCTCATTCTCTCCAGAAACTCCTTAAGTCTATCCCACGTCACATGATTTTTTACATAGTCAGGTATCGTTCCCATGTCTCCAGCAATATCATATAATTCGATACAATCTCTCTTTTTGACAACATGGAACATCAAGGGACTTGCTCATATGTAAACTGTCTTACAAAATATATTTCCTATGCACTTTAATGCAATGAATAATCAAGAAAATTAGAATGTTCCATGTAGCAGTAGCAGAAGCAGACATTGTCAAAGCCTTTGCCCAAATCCTCTTGGTATGGCCATTCTTGTACATGTTCACTGCAAGCATCTCCAGTCTTCTATCTGAAGGCTTGTGCAGAGGGAAAGCTGGATGTACTGGACAGCTAACACTCCTGGAAGGGAAAAATATATCCTCAGGTACACAACTCTGAGGTATGTTCTCCTGGAGGTGCCCAGCAAGAGTGAGCTCCCATTGTCACAGCAGAAACCTGCTTATTACACACTCTGCACTGGCTTAACGGTCAGGCTTCTCTGGAGAAGCAGAATCAATAGAATGGGGAGGGAAGGGGGGAAAGGGGTCCATGTTCCAAGGCTAAAGAACTGGATTCTGTTGTCCATGGTGACAGCAACAGCTGAAAATGCACCTGCCCCAGAGGGATGGAGCTTGCATGTGCAAGTGGATCTCCCTCTCTGCATCTTGTTCCATCCAGCCTGTTGAATACTCATATTCAGGTAAGTCTTGCCCCTTAGTAGAAATACCCTTTCACAGACCCAAAAATAGACTTTCCTGATTTTTAAGTGGTTCTCAATTCAGTCAAGTTGACAACCAAGATAAAACTACCACAATTGGCCTCTTCCACTTCCCTGTCCCACTTCCCCAATCAGTGATCCATTTATAGTCAAGTCCTTGTCTAAGGGATGTTTCTAGAAAATTTTAACTAAAGAAAATTCCCTGCCATTTTAAACCCCTGTGTGGTCTGAATATATGTGCCCACCCCCAAGTCACCTGTTAAAATCCTAAGTTTTGAGGTGAGGCTATCAGAAGCTAGCATCTTGGGAGGGGGTGGTAATCAGGTCAAACCCAATTGGTTGGAATTATCCTTATGTAAGAGATCCCAGAGACTGAAGGCACGGCAATAAACACAGTCTGTGAGGAAGCAGGCCAACAATTTGATCTTGAATTCCCCAGTGTGATGGATAATCCTGGGTGTCAACTTGATTGGATCTGGGATTAACTGAAATGAAAGAGATCTTCTTGATTGGATCATCTGAAGCCGGAAGACACACCCTAAATGCGGGTGTTACCTTCTGATGGCAGGCGGTATAGAAGGCCAAGGCAGAGGAGAATGCCAGGGTTCTTGCTGCTTGCCTTCTCTCTCACTGGTGAGTTCGTTTGCTGCTGTAGACTGAAGACTAGCTGATCTTTTGGAATGTGTCAGACCTTCAGCGCCAGATCGGGACTACCGAGACATCCAGCCTCGTGGACTGAGCGGCTATGGATTCTCAGCCTCTCCAGTGTGGAGCAGCCATTGTTGGACTACTCGGACTCTATCCTGTGAGTTAAGCTGATAAATCTCTGTACATATATATTCATTCTACTGGTTCTGTTTCTTTGGAAAACCCTGACTAACACAGACTGTGGTGCCAGGAGTGATTCTAGAGAAACGGAATTGAAAGGATGAATTTCTTTAATGGGCTTGTTGGTATTTGGAGCAGGCTCTCCAAGTCAGAGTCTTCAGATAGCATGGAGAGCACTGAAAATCTGTGGTGTAGAGACTATTTGAAACAATTATGGAGATAGACCCATTTGAATCTCCTAACTCCCCTCTTGTGAAGAGCAAGCCAGTAAGCAGCATTCCTCCATGGCCTGTGCTCCAGCTCCTGCTTCCAGGTTACTGCCCTGAGTTCCTACCTTGGGCTCCCTGATGAACCGCAACCTGGGAGTTGTAAGCTGAATAAACCCTTTCCTCCCCAAGTTGGTATTGGTCAGAGTGTTTTGTCACAGCAATGGAGAACAAACTAGGACACCCAGTCACTAGAATGGTGACAAATAAACACGTTATTTATAAGCCACACAGCTGTGGCACAGCAGCCTAAATGGACTAAGAACACCTTTTTGCCAACAATATAGTATTTACTTCTCCTCCATGCCCAAACCCTCACATCTATCTGGAAGTAGTAGCAGACAAGTAAAGCAATTCTAAGACAATGGAATATTGGTGTAAAGACCCTCAGAAGCCAGACGTGGTGGTGCATAGCGCTAATCCCAGCACTCAGGAGGCAGAGGCAGGTGGATCTCTGTGAGTTTACCCAGGCCAGCCCAGCTGGGGCTACGGAGCTACAGCAAGTCCCTGTCTAAAAAAAAAAAAAAAAAAAGACCAGGGATGTCTGCCTCCTATCTGCAGATTCTAGAGCTATGGCATTTGTAGATGGCCACTCTCAGCTCTCCATATCATTCATGGGGCTTTTAAACTATTAAAGAAGAATGGCTTGCCAAGAGTCACCCTCCAGGTAAATGACAGACTAGAAAAAAGACATTAGTCATGTGGCTTTCAAAGTCAGATTGGATCCTCCACGCCATATCACCATGGAAGAATTTAACCAAATGCCAAGCCCCTCTAGTGTTGCTCACCAAATTCACAAAGAAAATAAATGTTTTCCAATGATGTCCATGAGCCCTGCAGAAATTTAAAAGAGGAAGCACCCAGGCTTTTCCAAGCTCCTGTGTCATGTGGCTTTCCAAATCCATATGTGACAAGGAGACATCAATTCTAGAAGCAATTATCTAGACAATGCCTCCTAGGGGAGTTTTGCTCTAATGATAATTGTCTGAATAATTGCCACATCTCCAAGTCTCAGTCAAGGAGAACCAGGGCTTTTTAGCAGAGCAGAGATTATTTACCTCCAGCTGAGCAGCCTCATCTTCAGGTAGGGAAAGATGGAGGGAGCTCAAAAGGATCTTATTCTAATGCTCACATACTTTCCATAATGCTTTCCACACAATAATGTGATTGTGAGGAGCACCAGAAAACCAAGTAAGAAAGGCAGGGAGGGAACACAGGCTTGTGTTTCTATTTAGAGAGAGCCAGGTCCTTTCATGCCCTCCCTGCTTTGTCTTGTCCACATCAGAGTTGCCCAGAAGACGAAACACTCCTGCAGATCACAGAGCTGTTTTCAGAACTGCAAACCTATCCATGTTTAAACAAAAGCATCTCGATTATTCATCATGAAGGTGAAATGGAAAAAACATAAAAATAAAAATAAGGTTCAGTCCAGGTTCCAAACACCCACACAGCCCATGCACACACCGCCAAGGTGCAGAGAGTATGAGTCAGCCCAGAGTCTTCTCAGCACATCTTCAAAGGTATTTGGAAACTGCAGAGTGGATTTAAAAGTTCCTATTGTTTGATTCTACAATCTCCAGGCTTGGTGTCCCCTCCCAAAGAAAGAGCAGAAAGTAGGAAGTAAAACCAGGCACAAAGATGCTGTCTTCAGCATCATGTATAACGATTAAAGAGCTGGAATTACCGAACTGGCCCCAGGAAGAATCAGCTAAATAGACTGCAGCACCTGTCCAGTGTAACGGGGAAATATTGACCCAATTCACTGCACAGTGCAGTGGTTTCAAACATGTCTACAAATTCTTCCTCCTCAGGAGGTAGAACCCTTGACCCCTTCCCCCTGAAGCTAGGTGGGCCTCTGTGGCTGCCTTGATGGGTAGAATGTAGTGGGAATGACCCTAGTAGTGCTTACTACCACACTTCTATCCCATGAGCTCCCAGGCTAAGGGTTTGGAAAGAAGCACAGCTCCTATTGGTTGCTTGGAGCACTCTGTGACCTTTTAGCTGACATGTCAGGAGCCACTATCTGGAGACTACATGATGCCTGAGAAACCTCATCTGTGTGAGTCTCCCATCCCAGAGGCATATAAGTGAAGAGACTATCCTGGGGACCCCAGCCTCAACCACTATCTGGCTGTAGCCCTTAGAGACCCTGAGTGAGAACTGCCCAACCAAGTCCAGTCAACACATAATGAGCAAAAGAAATTATTGTTATTGGGGGCTCAGGCGACAGCTCAGTGCTTACCACACAAGCATGAGGGCCTGAGTTTTATGCCCAGCACCCACATAAAAAACAGGGTGTGGCGATGCACTTATAATCCCAGTGCAGAGAAGACAGACACAAGAGGGTCCCCAGGCTCTCTGGCCAACCAGCCTACCCTAAAATCAGCCTTCCCAGGAACCAGAGACAGACCATCTGAAAAAATAAGGTGGATGGTTCTTGAGGAATGACATCCAAAGTTGACCACTGACCTCCGCAAGCATACACGCACATGTGTACATGCACCTGCACACACTCATGCACCCACACACCTACACACAAATAAAAATAAATAAAAGTTAAAGAGAATGCATTGTTATTGCTTTAAAACACTATTAGGAGATGAGCCATCAGGCTACAATTAATAACTAACATGGAGAGACAGAGACACAAAGGGGTTTTGAATATTACTCAGGTTACATAGCTACTAATGGGCAGCCTGAGCTGGAGTCTAAACTGGGCCCTCAGCATGAAGACTGTGCCACTGCCACACACACCAACTGGTAAACAGAGGGACGGTGTGGCTCTATTGCAGGGCTTTCACTGGATCCTGACACGTTTCCTCACATGTTGGCATTTTTGTACCAGCAAGCATGCAAAACCCACTGCACCCCAAAATGCCACAGCGGAAACCGGAGAAAAGCAGTCAGTATACAGCACCCACAGCGGAAACCGGAGAAAAGCAGTATACAGCACCCACAGGGCCTCTCCTTTCCCCTTGGCTGTTTTTCATATGGCAAATGTTTATTGCTTAGTCCTTCCTGGTGACTGTGTTATGTGCCCTCATCCCCTTACTGCCAGTGCCAGCCGGCCAAGACGGACAGGACCTGAAAGGGGGAGTGAGGATTGAAAGCAAAAACAAGAGACAGAAAAGATACTTGGTGGGACTGTCAGTAGAGACTGCAGCCCCGGTTTATTCCAGCTCCGCCTTTTTATACAGAAGAACATCAGAAATCTTAACTCAATTAATTTCAAGCGCTGTTTTTCCCACCTGTTTCTGAGGGTCAAGGAGCGTCAAATACTTGTTGTGAGCTCCACCGTATAAATACATTCCTCCTGACTTGGCAGATTAGGTACTGGTGTGCAAAACACAAACTCAGTAAACAAGCCTGCCACAGCTCAATGTACATAATGGATTAATAGCTCCCAACACCTTACCTCAGCAGCCTCAACCCCCTTAACATGACCCCACCCCCACAAACAGGGTAGACCACCCTCCAGGGCCCCCCCATCCCCAGTCCCTGTCTGGTCCAGCATCTTTTACCTTGGGCGCATTTCAGTTTGCAGCCTCTGGCTTCAGACGCTATGAGGGTCTTCAGTGTGGAAATACATTCATCTTCTTGGCCCTGGTATTCCCTGCTGGTTGGACCACAGAACTCACTGTCCCTATCCTCTCTTGGAATGTTAGTATTCACTGCAGCATTATTGCTGGAGGGCAGAGGGAGCACAGCAGGGAGAACACTGGGTGTGTGACTGCTGTGGTCTAATTCCACTTACTGGACTCCAGCTTTGGCCGTTCTAGTTTCTTGTCTGTTACTATGATAAAACGCCATGACCAAGAGCAGCTTCAGGAAGAGAGGGTTTATTTCATCTTATAGTTTACAGTCCATTATCAAGGGAAGCCAAGCAGGAACTCAAGGCAGGAACCTGGAGGCCAGAACTGAAGCAGAGGCCATGGAAGGAAGCTGCATCCTGGCTTATTCTCTCCAGCTTGCTCATCTGTCTTCCTAATGCAGCCCAGGCTCACCTAGGGATGGCATTGCCCATGGTGGGCTGGGCTCTCCTATACCAAGTAGCAATTAAGGAAATGTCTTCCTTCATGGCCACAGACCAGTCTAATCTGGGAAACTCTTCAGTTGAGGTTCCCTGTTCCCTGGTGACTCCAGTTTACATCACAGGGGGTGTAGACTGAAGGGTGTTTGCTCACAGAAAATGCCTATCCTGGAGGCAATAAAGACTCTACAATGGGCTGAATTGTGCCCTTTAAAAAAATCCAACAAAGGTCGGTATGATGGTATATGCCTTTATCCCAGTACTCATGAAGCAGAGGCAGGAGGATCTCCATGAGTTCAAGGGCCAGCTTGTTCTACACAGTGAGTTCCAGGCCAGGGGTACATAGTGAGAACCTGTCTCAAAAAAAAAAAAAAAAAAAAAAAAAAAAAATGGAGCATAGTAGCACATGTCTTTAATCCCAGCACGCAAGAGGCAGAGGCAGGAGGGTCTCTGTGAGTTTGAGGACAGCCTGGTCTACTGGTCAACTGGAGGTACAAGGAGACCCTGTCTCAAACCTCTGCCTCCCAAGGATCAGAGATCATTGCGAAGGAGGTGGTGGAAAGATTGTAAGAGCCAGAGGTGGGTGGATGACCACAAGGAAACAGAGCCTTCCAGACAGCTGGTCATTTACTCATATGAACTTAGAGCAATGGTGACAGCATGCACAAGTCCTGTGCAAGGTAGAACCAGACAAAATCCCAGCATAGATACAGGGAAGTGGGTAAGAAATCTCAACCCAACCTAAGGAACTTTGGGCAATTGAAGAGTGCTGGGAGGGGGAAAGACAGTGTCTTACAGGGCTAGGACACATGGTGGGCACAGTGAATGGATCCACACTGAAGAACATTGGGGAACACAGATCATACTCTAGTGGCATATATATATACATATATATGTATATATATGGGTTCATTAAATTGGTCTGAGGGTAGTTGGTGGAGGTGGAGAAAAGGAAGTGGGTCCAAATGCCATCAAACTCTAATGTATGAAAATTACAAATATTCAATTAAAAAAAACACAAAAACTATTAGACACACACAAAAGTAACATTTTAAAAAAGCAATGACTAAAAGAGAGTAAGAAGAGGAAGATTTGAGACATGCCAGCCACCACAAAGCCACAGAAGCTGAGGGACAAGGCAGACAAGTGTCCCTCAGAGAGTTTAAACTTCTGGCCTCCAGAATGATGAAGAATAGGTTTCTAGCCAGGCATGTGGCGAACACCTTTAATCCCAGCACTCGGGAAGCAGAGGCAGGAGGATCTCTGTGAATTCATGGCCAGCATGGTCTACACAGTGAGTTCCAGACCAACTGGGGCTACAGGGAGACCCTGTCAAAAGGAAGGAAGGGAGGGAGGGAGGAAGGAAGGAAGGAAGGAAGGAAGGGAGGGAGGGAGGAAGGAAACTATTTCCTGTTGTTTCTATTACTGGAAGTCATGTGCTCTGTGGTCATTTGTTAACTAACCTCAGCCACCAGAGATTAATATAGGCCTTGAGGGGTGGGGTGGTGGAGGAGGTAAAATTGTGTCTTCTCGGGGGGGTACGTGGGAGGGAAGCAGGGGTGAGGCTACTGTTGGAGAACACTGCCCTCCAAACACGACACAACCGTTTCTCCATTGCCATCTGGATGGGAGAATAGCTGTAATTTTATGACCTTCACAAGATCAGGTCTATTAACATTTGCTCACAGGAGTCTGGAAGGGGCATCAGGCCCTCACCTGAGATTCCAGACACTCTTGCCTCCCCCAACACACACACACACACACAGTTACACATAATCCTGCCCCGTCTGTGGGTGGTCTTGGCAGGTGCTAAGTATATAGGAGGTGGAAAGTTAACTGAAAAGGGGAAAGAGGACTGTCACCCATGCCGGGGTGCAACTTTCTGGTAATACAGCTGTTTGGAGGTCACCTACCCTCCTGAAGGAACCCCTCACCCATGCTCCTGTTAATAAACTCAGCAAACTCATTGGTTCACCAAGCTTGACTTGGGTGGAATCATTTCTTTGGTCTCTCCTCTGTGCCCTACCTGGAGTAAATAGACATTTGTTTGTGTCTCCATAGGAAAAGTGTCACAACAGGGCCCCTGTGGAATACCACAGGATGGAGCCAGGATGGGAGGTCCTAGATAGGCCCTTAAGGATAGGCTGCCCCTGAGGTCCTTACTATTCTCTCTAACCCCTCAATAAAGCCTTGTAACGATTAGGGGCTTGGTGCAGAGGGATTGAGGGAAGAATTTGAGGAACAAAGGGAGAACAGAGGATATGAGAATAGGGGTTGTGGAAAAGGCTGGGCCTTGCAAGACAGGCCTGCCATGAGTGTCAGAAGCAGTCCAGGGCAGAGGGCAGAAGGCAGCAGGATGCAAAGCCTTTGCAGGACGTGCCAGGCTGCACCTCCCCAGTTCTTCTGGGAGCTGTCTAACAAGGGCAGACGAGGCTTCTCAGATTTTAATTTAAATCATTTGAGGGAGTGCAACCTTACTCTACAATCACAGGCTGGTGAAGCCTGAGACATTGAAGGTAGGTGACTAGCCCACAAAATTTCCCCAAATAGGTAAAAAATTAGCACCTCCAAAAGAGCCACTCAAGGGGCAGCCTCGTTCTGAGACAGCCAGTGCCTTCTTCCCTGCCCCTTCCCATGCCCTCCATTCCTCTCTTTCTTCCTTTCTGCTCTCTCTGTCCCTTCCTCCTCTGTCCCTTGCCTGCCTCCTTCCTTCCTTCTCCTTTCCTCCCCTTTTCTCTCCTCAGGTAAGAGGCTAAGCCACAGTGCTTCCCAAGGGCCTGAAGCAGCAGGATCCCTGCAGGAGTCCCTTCTCTGTTCTGAGGTGGTGTGGTTGGCAGGCCCGGCTGGCCTCAGGCTGAGGAACAGTATGCCTTTTGCTGCCCCTCAGGAAGTGTCAGAGGGCATGTACCCTAGGAGGAAAGCACTTCCTATGTAAATTTTTAAAAATCATAACATAAGTGCTACAGTGGAAATATCTGCATATGCAAAAGGTATGGGAGCATGGGGAGAAATGCAATTCTGGGGAGGCGGGGGAAGACAGTTTATCTAAGGAGAGGGTGACCATAGAATTCATTGTCCAACCTAGGACGTATTTGAGAGCAGTGATTTCATCAGAGCAGAAAGAACAAGCCAGAACTGTCCCCAGCAAATGAGTACACAGGGCCATCCTAGCTCCAAAGATGACTTAGGAGTACCCATTTGATGACATATACTACCAGCCTGAGAAATTACAGAGCCTGTTGAATAATGCAGGAGATCCAGAGAAGGAAATTTGGAAAGTCAGTGGAGAGAAAGTCTGTCTGTGGGTTGTTTCTGACAGGGTCTCTCTGTAGCTCAAGAGAGCCTGGAATCTCAATCTTCTAACTGCCTTAGCCTACAGAGTACTGGGACTACAGCCATGTGCCAGACAGTTCATCTTTGAAAGGTCTCAGATGCCAGAAGAGTTTTGTTTTCTCTCCTCAGGGATTAAATATAATGAAAGAAATGATTGTTATCACATCAACAGTACAAAAGAAAAAAATAACACAAAAGAAGCGTGTGATTGATCAATAGAAGTCAAAGTGCATTTTTCTAAAATTCGGTGTCTGGTACTAGTAAAAAATACACCCTGTGAACTAAGATTAGAAGAATGCTTTCTTATGTAAAGAACAGATCTACCACAAAATACCACTCAACATTACCCTCAATAGAAACACTGCAGCTGTTCCCATCAAAGTAGGAACTGTGACAAGAATATCTCTATTCTCCTGTGAGTAAGCATTGTTTCGGAGCACTTAGTCAATGCAGCAAGGTAAAGAAACAAATAAGACACAAAATTATAATAGAGGACGTGACAAAATTGCACTTCTTGTCAGACAGTATAAATTCCTACCTGGAAAAATCCATTAGAGTTTAGCAGAGTTATTGCTATAAAATAGTTATATAAACATCAATAACATTCTTTTTAACATTTATTGATCTATTCTCTGTGTGTGCATGCATGTGTGCACACGTGTACGCTTATGCATGTAGAAATCAGAGGGCAACTTGCAAGAGTCAGTTCTCTCCTTTCACCATGTGGGTCCCAGAGATTGAATTCACGCTGTCAGATTTATGCAAGCACCTCTACCCATTGAGCCATCTCACCAGCCAAAAATAGCATTTTTGAAGTCTTTTTAAAAAGATTTATTTTTATTGTGTTTGTGTGTGTGCGTGTGTGTGTCCCATATGTGCGGGTGCTCGTGGAGGCCAGAGGGAGCAACAGATGTCCTGGAGATGGAGTTACAGGTAGTTCTGAGTTACCTCATGTGGGTGCTGGGAACCAAACTCTGGTTCTCCAGAAAAGCAGCAAACGCTTTTAATGGCTTTAGTTGTTGTTGGTGGTGTTGGTGGTGGTGGTGTTTGAGACAGTGTCTGTGTATGTAGCCCTGGCTGACCCGGAACGTTGTCGACCAGGCTGAGATCACAGAGATCTTCCCTCTGCCTCCTGACTACTGGAATTAAAGAAGTATACCACTACACCTATCTCAATAACATTCTTTCTTTATTTTTATTATTGTGTATGAGTGTTTTTGCTTGCACGTACGCAAATACACCATGCATGTGCAATACCTGTGGAGGCCAGAAGAGGGCATCAGAGCCCCTGGAACTGGAGTTAAGGACAGTTGTTAGCCACCGTGTACGTACTAACAGGTCCTCTGCAAGAACAGCCAGTGCTATTAACCACTGAACGAGTTCTTCAGTCCTCCAATAACATCTTCAAATGCCATGTATAAGCAGAAAATATAGGAAAACTCATATTTTATATGACTATATACAATATAGCCACACATACATTCATTTGTATACGGATATTTGAGAATAGACATAATATGTAAAACCTATAGGAAAAATGTTAACATTCATTGAGAAACATATAAGACTAATAATTATCAATACAGAGCATTTTCTTGAGGCAAGACATAATTCTGTGACAATGTCTAATCTCATTAGAAGTCATAGCCAAATTTCTTAACACTCAATTTTTATTTAAAAGTTTTCTAGAGCAATAATATATGGAAATAAATATATATATAACATTTATTTTTTATTAAAGAGTTTTCTGAAGCAATAGATTCATGCAAATAAACAGATTATCAGTGAGAGGGATGGCCCCAATGTGTTCTGCAACCTGCAATTCTTTTTAAAATTGTGTGTGTGTGTGTGTGTGTGTGTGTGTGTGTGTGTGTATGGAAGAGAGAGAGGAAGAGAGAAAGTGGGGGGAGGCGGGGAGAATGGGCATGTGGGGGCAGAGGTGTATACCTTGTGAGCGTAGGCCAGAAGAAGGCATGAGGTCTCTTGAGCTGGAGTTATGGGGTTTGCAGGTTGGCTGCCTTGCTGTATGGGTGCTGGGATTCAAACTCCAGTCGACATGATTAACTGCTGAGCCATTTCTCCAGTCCCAAAGCTGCAGCTCCTAAAAGAGCAAATGTGAGAAACGATTGAAATGGTTGACTGCATGTCCCAGTGACAGGGTAAAGACTGCTTTCTGACAATAATTGATAAGATTGGTTGGGGCTAGGAAAATTCTAAAATGAAGGGCATCTTTTTATTTGTTTCCGAAAGGGACAGAGACTTGAACTTGATCACAATTTTAGGCCTGATTTTTTTTTTTTTTTTACTTTATGGTAAAAAATACTTGTGTTGATCCTTGCTTGAGTTAAAAACCAAGCCAGTGTTGGGTGGCATGATGGGAAAACTACTAAGGTGGCAGAGGCAATGGTGTTGGGACCACCATCAGCAGCCTCTTCTTCCAATCCAGCTCTGGCTGGTGGACTGTGGGAAGAAGTTACATAAGCAACTTCCAGCCTCAAACAGAGAGAGACCTGGTGTTACCTTCCAACTGCTCCTTCCCCTTTTCATTGACACCATGGAAGCCAAATGTTTAAGACAGTGTCAAAGCCTCCATTGGCCTGCTCCCTGCCAATTAGTAGACAGGCAGTGTGATCAAAAAGTGAATGTTTGTGTGAGAAGCCACTAAGATGCTGGGAATAATGAATGACTGTGGAATAACCCACCTACCCTAACACCACCAGTCACCCAGGTGGTGGTGTGCAGAACGTAGTTCCAACTCATGGTTAAAATCACTGGTGAGCTTCTTAAAACTGTCTTTTCCCAAGCCAATCCTTCAAGAGATTCAGACTTTACTGCTAAGTGTGGAGCAGGCATGCATTATTTTAGACATTCCCAGGTGACTGCACCAAGCAGGCCTCGTTGTAAACATCACTACTTTACGGTGAGAAGTTGCATGTTCCAGTGTTCCATTTGGTAAACAGCACACATGAGTCAGGGTTGGGTTACCCTCTGCTGTGCAGACTTGGTTCTCTCCACACAGCAATAAACATACTTGTGTTTTATGTTGGGTTATACTAGCCTGCGTTTACACACAGCTACTGATTCATGAGAAGCTGTGTATGTGCATATCACATGTATGTGTGAGTGAGCATGCATGTTTACAAGACAGATCCTTGGCTAGTGTCAGAAGTTCCTGTCTCAAGGGCCTATTATGGGAAGCTCAGTCTGGAATGTTTAATGCTTTCCCCCTGGAGCACTCAAAAGCAAGACGCTTGTGGCTTTTGGATCCATATGGATCTTACACTCTTGCATGCTGATGACATTTCTCTACTGGGCCAGGGCTGAAGCTGGGACTGTGGATAGGGTTTCTTTTAAAGAAAGTGATCATTACTACTGCTATCATCAGCCTGGCACTAGGTGTCCTGCATGGAGCCCAGGTACCAAGGACATGGAAAGGCTCCTAACACTCTCATGTTGGAGGTATGAGTTCTACAGCATGGGATAGGCTGAGAGCTGGGTGGAAGACTGTTGTGAAATCACAATTGTCTATTATAAAACTTTATCCTAAGAGTTTAGTAAAGTCTCATCAAATTTTACAAACTAGTTTCTGGGCCATTTGGGGGAAGTAAGGGTCCTGGTCCTGCTGGTGACAGAATCATAACCTGTGGTTCCTCTCTTCTTCCCCTGCTCCCAGGCCTGCATGGTGGCAACAGTGTGGCCCAGAACAGATCAGTGGATGCAGAGGTCCATGAGAGGGGTAGAGGTCAGTGGGAAACAGCACACACAGAGGCTGAAAATGATACAGTCCAGAGAGGCGAATGTCTAAAGGAAGCCTGCAAATCTGGCAGACTGCAAAGAGCCCAAAGCCATGGTCATGCCAGGAATATGACACCTTGGTTTGATAAAGGTAGCATCTCACCGGAAAGGACAAGGATTAGGAAGACTCAGGAACTATGAAGCTGGGGCCAGGACAGAGAGCTGACCATCGATGGCACAGTGTCAAAGCAGGCTGTGGCAGAGCCAAGGTGTTCTCTGGCAGCCATCTTGGTCTTTTCCTGGTGGGAGTGTTACGGTGCATCAGGGTTCAAGGGAGCTAGAGAGGAGCATGGTGGTGTGCGGAGTTCTGTGGGATGCAGTAGAACCCTGAATAGAAGCTGGAAGTCTGGGCTGGAGTTAGTAAAAGCAGGGCAAGGATCCAGCCAAGTTCAGGACAAATTCTATTTCCAGATGGCAAACCAGGAAACAAAGGCAAGTGCTGGGACAAAAAAGCAAAAAGCCTGGACCTCCTCTCACCCAGGCAGGGCAGTGACCAGACCCTGGGTAGCAAAACTAACCTCAGGGTCCAAAGACGCTCTGATGTGCTTCTCACCAGTATCAGAATTCTCTACGGATCTGGCCAATGTCAAGTCTGCAGTGTCAAGCTGAGCCTCAGAAAGGGAAAGCTAGATAGATATAGCTCCAGTGAGGCCTTCAATATTTATTAACCAGATCTAGATCTGCTGGGTGTCAATGTGTCATCTCACACTTCTACAGTGCTACCTCTAATTCTGACAATTTCCTTGCCACAACCCCACAGCCATATTCAGCATAACACAGCTCATCTCCCCAACACAAGAATGCTCAGCAGCTCTAAATACCCAACACACAGCTGCTGCTCTCTCCTCCTGGGCCAGTGGCAGACATCATTAAACAATCCCAGCAGTTTTTCCCATCAGACTTGTATAAAGCTTTGTGTTCATCACAGGCAGCCACTACCTGCCAGTCAGAGCTGGTTGTTACTATCTGACATTTGCCTTTAATTTTAAGAGCAAAGTTGTCAGTCAAATCAGCCACACCCATTCATATACGCATTGATCGTCTCTGCAGCTCTCACACTGCAAAGGCAAAATTGATTCCTATTGCAGAGACTGTCTAGTCAGCCTGAAGTATCTGCTATGAGCTCCTTCCCTGGTTAGAGCAAAGTACACTCAACTTTGTTTTTCCTTCCAGAATAATAAAATTGTCATTATATTGGTAGAGTATTGATGGTCCCTGGATTATGGTGATTCAACTGATTTTTTTATACTTTACAATGATGTGAAAATTCATATAATCATTCTACTGTTCACATTCGGTATGGTATACAGGAAATTGCATGACCGATTCAATGATTTATTATAAAATTGGCTTTGTGTTAGAGTTTCACCCCACTAATATGAATGTTCAAGCATGCTAATGGTGGGCTGGGCTGAGCAATGATACTCAGTAGGTTAGGTGTAGTGAGTGCCCTTCAATACATCAGCTTATGGGGGGCGAGGTTTATCAGGCTGTAACCCCATCATAAATCAAGGAGCTATATTAACCTATTTTTAAAAGAAAGTCAAATAAGAACAATGAGATAAAAATAAGGGAATTGGGAAATATCATCTTGGGAGAGGAATGCTAACTTCAGAGAGTTCTCTACCAGGATGGCACAGCCTTGGCCCTGAAAGCATACTTCAACTCTGTCTAGAATCAGAAGCCCACCTGAGCTCAGGTGTTGAGTCTATTGCCCATGGCAGAAGGCTACCAAGAGCCTTCTAGCTATGCCATCTCCTCCCCAGGATCCAAGGAAGGATGGAGAAAACTCCTGAGTTTCACCTTCTTCTCTGCTTGCTCTAGACACCTGCCTCTGACCAAGATGTGGTTACCAGTGTGACCTCACTGTTAGGCCCCTCAGCTCCTGGCTCTATCAGACCAGGCCCCTGTTCTGATGAACAGCTGCCTTTTATAATGGTCACCCATTCTGAGAAGTAGCTTCAAAGCTGTGTCTCTCTGCAGAACATTATTCCCACAAAGTTAATGACTAAACCTCGCCAGATTTTCAACACTGATTTCCTCACACTTCTGAAATGAAAAGCACCTGCCTAGCAAGTCACGGCTACACGCTCCCTCTCCACTGACTTCAAGGGGAGCTTTAGCAAGTCTGGTAAACATCTGTCCTCACCAGTGTGATGACAAGAATGGGTTCAGAATTGTGTTCCATCTTCCCTCCTGCTCACAAACATGTGTTGCCAAGAATGTATTAAGAGACAATGCTTAGGGGATGGGGAGATGGGTCAGTCAGTAAAGTGCTTGCTGTATAAACCTGTGGACCTGAGCTCAATCTCCAGCATCCATTTTTAACCCTCATGCTGGGGAGGCCAAGAAGGAAGGATCCATGGGAACTGCTGGCCAACCGGTTTAGCTGAATCAGTGAGCTCCAGATGCAATGAGAGAACTTGTCTCAAAATAGTAACAATAGGGTAGGGAATGATCAATAAAGAAACTCCACATCAACTTCTGGCCTCCACAGGCATACACATACACACGTGTGTGTGTGTGTGTGTGTGAGAGAGAGAGAGAGAGAGAGAGAGAGAGAAATGGACCATGCAGGAGCTCAAAGCCTCACCGTGGGAAAGGGATAAAAGGCAGGGGAAGGCTCTCATTCAGACAAGGCTCATAAGTGTTTGGAGAAATTCTTCCTCCGAAATGATCTCTTGTCTCCCTCATCGGTCATGTGCAGACAGGTGGCACTGGAGTCTAAACAACTCAAAAGCAATACCAAGAGATTCAGGCTGTCTCATTCAGCAGGCCCTGTAATAGACTGGTGGATTAACCATATATTTAATGTTTTAAAATTGATCTTTAGCGTCCAATATGACCAAAGGTAGTGGTCCTCATGTGAAATGATGGTTCCCCCAAATCACCTGGAGTCTTCAGATAGTCCCAAGACAGGATCTAACAGTCATAGCTGCCCCACAGCCAGCTCCTCTTGGTACGCCTCTCTTCCAGGTCACAAGGCAGCTACTTTCCATCAGAGAACTGTAAGTGTCAAACAACTTCCAAACGCCTTCCAGTTTCTCCATCTTGCTGGGCATCTGCTGGCCTCATCAGACCTAACTAACCAAGATTAGAACAAATAGAGGCCAAGATTCTAAAACGGACAGCTAGTGGGTCACTAATCAAGGGATATGAGTGAAGGAGCTAAATGGAAGCCAAGAGACAATTCCCAAAAAGAAAGAGATGCAACTCAAGAGAGGTCATTAAAGACCCAGCTACTTCCCTTGATATAATAGGTTCAGTAAATTAGTTTGGAATTTGCTGGAAGTACTTTTCATCTCGATTTAATGATGGGTCATAACACGACAGCCATAGGGACGAATTGGAGCTGTGCATAATTACACAGACAGGGCAACTGGAAACCAACTGCACAATTCTAACTGAAGTCTATTGAGTGAGACGTTTGACACCTGGAAGGAGGTGAGAGTCTCTAATTAAACTTGACTGCTGTTGGGTGAGGCTCTGGAAAGCAGGCGCCTCTCATTTGCAAATACCCTGAGATTGAGCAAAGGATAAAAGTTCATGAAGTGCTTCCCTGTGTGGTAGCAAAGCATTGTGGTCTATGCCTCAGCTCTGACATAACCTTACCTGGGATCTTGTCCCAGCTCCACCCCTTACTGGTCAGCTATCTCTGGGACTTGTTTGAGCTCTGAATATCTATTCAATAACTCACATGAGTCTCTCTCACACTGAATCAATGGGAAGGGTTAAGAGGACTCCTACCTGTAAAGTGCTCAGAGAAGATTTAGTATCTGAGGTTAACCAGTATTGTTATCTGAGTCTGGGACATTGGGTGACTAACATCTTGGCCATCAGGGTCCCACTGAAAACAGACAGCACAGTCACATTAGGATAATGTGAGGAGGTCATTCATAAATGGGCTACTTGCAGAGGTGGAGTTAAACTTTTAAAAATCCCAAAGATAGGGGCTGGAGAACTGGCTGTTCTTGCAGAAGACCCGGGTTCGAATCCCAGCACCCACATGGCAGCTGACAACTGTCCATAACTCCAGTTCCAGGGGATCTGACAGCCTCTTCTGTCCTCTGCGGGCATTGCATGACACAGGTGCACTTACCTACATGCAGGCAATACACACAAACACATAAAATAAAAATTATAGATAAAATATTTTTTTAAATCCTAGGGATTTGGCTTTTTATTTTTCTTTGGTTTCCTTAGCATTTCTCAGCATCGATGATGAACAGAGAACATTTCTCCATTGTGAACGCACTGAGCTGTTTGAGTGTGAGACAGTTTCAAAGAAATCCCTACCCTTAGAGCCTGTGGACCAGGCCTGCTAAAGCCCGCAGACTCTTACATCCTGAAACTGCTGGAACACACAACGTTACTTAAAGTTCCAAGGATTTCACAGAACCCCCAACCACAGACTCCTAGATACCAGGTTTAAGCCCGACCTTGCCCATCCCCTTTCTTCCCCTGACCCTGACCCCCCAACCCCCCTCACCCCTGCCCCCAGCCCAACTGTAGCTATGGAGGCTAAACTGCAGTGAGAGAAAATCACACTGGAATTAGTGCTGTCGCCAAGGGGACATTGCCCACCAAGCCTCAGGCCTTTTGATGCTCCGCCCTGTATAAGAATTAAAACTCCAACCTCACAGCCCTCTATCCAGGAAAGCCCTAACCTGGCCAGAAACCCTGGTGGCCTGCGTTCAGCCTCCATTTATCTAAACCTGGAGAGAGCAGAGCGTCCCCAACAGGCCAGAACCCTCTCTCGCCACAAGGGGGCGCCCGTGTCATGCGTTAGGCTGGAGGTGGAGCACTTTGGAAGATGGCGGGCTCATTCTAACTTGCAGGTTACAGATGGGGGAAACTGAAGCCAGAAGAAAGCAAAAGATTCTTGGGAGTCATCCTGGGCAATTTTCTTCCTCTGTGTTCTTTAGCCCCCATATAAGGCTTTTAGACTAAAATCACGGTTCCCAACTACTGGACTTTGCTTGGTGCACGTTCCTTTTGGAATAGGGGGCGGGACACACTATCTTCAGACCTCCAGACTGGAGCACCTGAGCCTCTGAGAGCCTCACTGAGCGCTACCACCAGTCTTTGACAAACTGAGCTTCTATTACAAGATTTCATCCCAGATATTCTGTGGCTAATAAGAGTGGAAAATGTTGGCCTCGGTGACTTCTGAAGGTGTCCATCGCCTAGAAATTCCACAACTTTGTTCCAAGAACATGTGTGACTTCCAACACCTAAAAGCTTCCAAACAAAGGTATGTGGCCCAGAAATTCTCCAGGCAGCAGTGCAAAACCAGGGTCCAAACTGAGTAGCCACTGGACTTCAGACCTGTACTGTCACGTGGCCAACAGCAGCATCAGGGAATGTCAGCTCAATGGAGTGACTGGTATTTAATCTGTTTTCCCCCATATTCATCCACTCTTTGCAGGTAAGAAAAATGAGTGTTGAGAGTTAGCTTTAATTGTCAAGTTGATACAACTTACAATCACCTGGGGAGGGAGTCTCCGTGAGATTTTCTTAACTGGGTAATAAATTGAGTTGGGAAGGCCCACCTGAATGTAGGCAGCGCCATTTCATGGGCTGGGCCCTAGACAGAGTGATGAGGCTGGGCTGAGCAAGTGTGCATGCATTGGCTGCTCTCGTTCCTGATTATGGATGCCATGGGCCCAGTTCCCTCCAGCTTCTGTGCTGTGATTTCCTGGCTATGGTGGACTGTAACCTTGAACTGTAAGTCAAACACTTTCTCCCCTGTTACTTTTGTCAGAGTATTCTATCACTGTAACAGGAAGTGAAACCAACACAATGAGGCTCAAAGCATTTATTTAAGAGAGAAAAACCAGGTGTTCTCGGGATAAAATTACTTCCTGTCTCCCAGTATCTCCAGAAATCCTGAAATAAAATTGAAATAAAGTGAGTACCCCAGGAGGACCCACCCTAGGCCACTCCCAGAGGCTCAGTTGCTGTTTCTTCCCTTTGCTACATGTCTCCATCCCTCCACTCATGCCCAGTTCTTCCTCCTTCCCACTAGGCACTCCCTGGCCATCCCCAGCCCCACTGCCTTAACATGACTCAGCCTCCCACAGACAGCCAAGGCCAGCCTGGTGCCTGCTTTAGGCAGAAGACTGTCCAGACCACATGTGAGAAACAGGAATTGCTGGGAAGATGAAGTTTACTCTAAATCAGATATTTGGGTCCCAGGGTGCATGGGTAGGCAGTATTTTCCAGAGAGCAAGGAAAGGAAAAAAATGCACGAAGTTTCTGCAAAGATGGAGGGGTCAGTGCAAAGGGGGGAAGTGTGCCCAGTGCAGATGCTCTGGGCTCCAGAGGATGGTGGCCATTTACTCCAGCCTCCTTCACACTCAATGTAATGACCCCAAATGGAGACCCCAAACTGTAATAGCCAAAGTAACTTCATTTTCTTCATTTTGTATAAAGCAGCCACTTCAAATTTCAAAAGCTAGAAAAGCAGCCAGCTTCAAGGTCAAGTCTGAACTTAGTTGCTTCTCCTTATGAGTGCTTTCTTTGGAGTAGCTGACCTTGGTCACCTCCCAGACACTGTAGCTGTGCTTCTTGCCTAGCCAAGAAGCCTAAATGACGACAGTAATCAGAGAGCTCCTTACTGTCAAGGTCTCTATACAGCTGCTAAGAGAGGGACTAACAAAAGCTCGTTTTGGCTTCTGTGGGTTGCTTATCTGCTATCTTGGGCCGTCCTGACCCTACTTAGAACCGCTTGGCATTACTCATGTGTGATGAAATTCTCATGGTATTTGTGATTTTTGCCTTTATAAGTTAGTTTCACCCTCTCCTTGGGGCCGTGGGTCCTGAATCTGAATAAGGGACCACAGACAGCTATAGCCCTATTAAATTTGACCAATTAAACTTTGAATTGGGTCTGGTTGTCTTTTCCTGGTGGTTTCAAACTCTGTAACATCAGAATCTCACATTAAATGTCTGTTCTGAGCCAGGCCCTGTTGCTGTATGCAGCCAGAGACTAACAACAAATATGTCAGAAACCAATCAACCACAACACCATGGGGGGTGGGGAATGGCACTGCCTGTGTCCTGAGGGAACCAGGGCAGGTGGTATTGCCTCCTACTGTAGAATTGGAAAGGCTGCCCAAAAGGATGTAGTGGCCTGAAATCAAAAAGGGTGAACTAGGCCCATTCCACTTTTCATGGGACCTGAAGCTTATAAAGGGGTGTGTGTGTGTGTGTGTGTGTGTGTGTGTGTGTGTACACTCAGTGATGAGAGGAGGTGGGAGTCTCTTCAAACAAAAGGATATAGAACCAAAACTAAGTACAAAATCCAATATTGATTTAAAATGAGAAAAGGGATCACAGCAGATTATAATTTTTGTAAAGCTAGAAAATATTAAAACTACAAAAGTGAGAAAAAGAGTTTTCATCACAATGCCTGACTTGCCTCTAAAATACTTTTCTCCTCATTCTTCTCTGTTTAATCATTGATAGTCTCTGCATAGAACAATAACTTGGTACTGTATCTTCTTGGTCAATAAAACATAAAAACAGGTCAGTCTTTCCTCCTGCACGGTAGATCAGAGACAAAATTACAGTTGATGATTTCATAATCAAGTGAATATTGATGTTTAGTATTGATACTGTATCAGTTACTTTTTTCATTGCTGTGACAAAATTCTGCTGTGGCAGAAGCACTTGAGGGAAGAGAGGCTTATGGGGGCCCACACTGACAGGGCACAGCCATCATGGTGGATGAGGCATCACAACTGAGGCAGCAGCTTGGCAGATCAGGAAACAGAAAGCTAGACCAGAACAGAGGCAGACTGTATCACCACAAAGGCCCGCCACAGACACCATTCTGCAAGCTAGGCCACATTAATTCCAAAGATTCTGCAACTTCCTGAACTGTGAGTGGGAATAAGGTATTCAGTCCCATCAGTCTGGGGGGGGACCTTTTTTATCCTACCGTAACAGTTACCAATGGGGGAAAACCTTTATCAATGGTCTTTCTATCTGGCCTATCAAATTCAGTGTAGTCCAAGTTCTCTTTCAGAAGGATTTATCTTCAGTTCTCTTTAACTTGAGATAACCTGTCAGCCAGTTTGTTATTAATATGTCTGTGGCTATAGCTTTGGAGTTATCTTTGCCAATGTCAGTACTTATTCCAAATATTGGAGAAATTTAAATCTCTTTCAAATATGTTCTTATGGTTGGGTTTTCTTCATTAACTTACTAGCTGAGCCATCCAGAATCCAATTCATTATCTGTATTCAAAATTCCTTTTCTCCTCTCAATGAATTATGTTACAATTCACTCTTAAATTTATTTCTGTATATGTATGTACATGTGACATATGCACAGGTACATGTTCATGTATATGCACATGTGGTTGCAGGTACATGCACATGTGTGTACATGCATGTGGAGGCAAGAACTCAATGCTGTCTTCTATTGCTTTTACCATATTTCTTGAGATAGGGTCTGTCATTGAACCTGGAGCTCACCAATTCAGCAAGACTAGATGCCCGGCAAGCTCCCAGGGTGCTTCTGTCTCTGCCAGTCAGGCACTACAATTACAGCAACATGTGCTACAATCAGATTTTTTTTTTTTTTTGACACAGGGTCTCCTTGTAGCCCCAGCTGGCCTGGAAACTCCCTATGTAGACCAGGTTGGCCTCGATCTCATAGAGATCTGCCTGCCTCTGCCTCCTGAGTGCTGAAATTACAGGTGTGCCTCTCCACACCCAGCTACAGCCAGCTTTTTTTTAAGCTTAAAAAAAATGTATTGAGAATTTCATACACGCATATAAGGTGTTTTGATCAAATCCACACCCACTCCCTCCCCTCCAACTTCTCCCATATCTCCCCATCACTTTTTCCTGAACAATTTCGTGTACACTTTTTTTTTAATGGGGTTTTTTGCTACTCTAACATTCCCCCCCTCTGAAGAGGTAACCCTAAAATCTTTTAGGAATTAGATAAGAGCTCCCAAATACTTTTGACATTTTGGGCCTTTGGAACAGAGTATGTTACTAAGAGGCCCAAAAACATCTTGATTTTTAGCCGAGAAACTGGCTACTTTCCTATGGGGTCTTTTTACCCTAACTGCCTAGCCAATTCCTACCTCCTATTCTTATCACACCATCTCCTGAAGAGGTTACCCAAATTGCCAATAGGGAATTGGGATGCAGACCGCTCTGGCTTCTTCCATGCTGAACAGAGACGTGGGGTGAGGCAATTCGGGTACTCCTTCAGTGGGTTTATCTAAAAGACTCCCAAATTGCATAACTGTTTAGGGAGAAAAGACTGTCCTTGACTGTTGCCTAGGAGATGTGAAGGAGAAATAAAG
Organism: Nannospalax galili; assembly: GCF_000622305.1. Lineage (NCBI taxonomy): Eukaryota > Metazoa > Chordata > Mammalia > Rodentia > Spalacidae > Nannospalax > Nannospalax galili. The sequence continues at coordinate 820,791 of NW_008359594.1, forward strand.
ACAAAAGTAGTTAGCATTACAAGTTCTAGACCGGGAACCAGAAAAAAAAATGTCAGAACAGGGCAATTTTCAGATGTTCATATCAGAGTTCATTGGAATTTCTTGACGAGAGCTTCCAAAAGCATCCCTCTATTAGGTTCCTCCTCATTTTTCTTTTGTCTGCCAAGGCTGACTCGAGAGTGATGGACTCAGGATTTGTTTTCAGGCACTTTGATAGATGTTGGAGTGGCTAGAATCAGTGTCAGTTCCCTCACAAAGGCTTCTAGATAGGGGGAGAAAACAAATTTAGCCATCATTTTAGAACAACATCAGGTTGTCTCCGTAGTTACAGGTGGGCACTGCAGTATTGCAGACCATGATTTGAAGTCTTACATCTGAGCAGCACTTTGTGAAATAATTGTCTAAATAACATCTTATATGGACTTAAGCCTAATGTCTGGGAAGTGTAATCCCTTGAACTCTTAAAGAAATATACTGATCATTTTAATTTTTGGTTATACTTTCATTTTGGGTGTTTAAGACCATATAGTTTAAATGAACCATATTTTCATTATCCACTCATCAATTGAGCATTTGAGGATTTGTTCCTCAGGAGTCACATGGGCTTGGGAGAAGCCCCTGGCTCCTTTCTTTTACCAGTTCTATCTATGTGAAGATCAGTCAAAGGTCCTGCTTGACCATGGCTGTCTTCACTTGGAAGCGTGAAGGAAATGTTTCCTCTGTGTTGACCCTGTTTATAGACTGCACACTGGTTCAAGTCCATCTGGTGGGGTCTCCATGGCCTCCCTGAACAGAGGATAGGTGACTCACCACAGTTACAGGACATTTTGAGAGATGCTTCATAGTCCCCTGGAACTTTGTCAATCTTGGAGGGCAAGGAGCAAAAATTGTCCTGTAAGTCCCTCTGAGCAGATTAGTATAGGCCTCAAAGTATGGCTGTTGAACATCCAAGAAGGTTACTTCCACCACTCTGGTACTTTTAATTACCATGTGTACAGCCAGCTTTTTATAAGTCAGTGCTAGAGAGCTGAACTCAGATACTTGCACAGTATGTACTCTACCAACTGAGCCATCTCCACAGCCGCATAATTCATTCTTCAGTAGCAAAATAGATTGTTAATTTTATCTTTATATGTTTTGTTTCATGTCATTAATTTTTAATTAAATATTTTCTTCTTTAATAAATTGAAAGATATCAAAAGTAGGATATAGCCAAGTTGGGATTTGAATTTAACTTATTTTAAGGAACCATTCCAATATCTTACCAGACAGAGTGATATAATTGAGCTTTATTAACTTTTTAAATGAACTTTTTGTATCTTCATTGTTTGAATTTTTCTTCAAAATCTTAAAAATACACTTAGACTCTTTAAAATGCCCCATGCCCAAAATGCAAAGCTTGAACAGCACCTTTTGAGTCCAGGCCAAGGAGAATCTGAGCTAGGAGCACATTTAGTTGGTGCCAGTGACATTCACTGCCATCCTGATGTAGAATTTAAGAACTGTGAGCAGTCTCTGGTGGGAAGGGCTTTTAGGAACATTCCTAGTAGCCAATCCATCTGGTGCCATGTCTCTTAAGTGCAAGGCCATTGGTGGCATCTCCAATGTCACAGACACAAGAACAAGTGACCCAGGTGCCAAGAGAGCAAAAAGAGACAGTGGTTGGAGAGATGACTCAGAGGAGTAAACGTTTAAAAGCAGTACCTGGCCTTTCAGAAGCCTTGGGTTCGGTTCCCAGCAAACATGGTGGCTAACACCTGTCTGTAACCCCAGGTCCAGGGGATTCAGCTCCCTTTTCTGGCCTCTTCAGGGCACCAGGCATACATGTGGTACACTTACATACATGTAGGCAAACACTAATACACATAAGTTTTTAAAAAATTAAGAGACACTAGGTTTAGTCAACTGCAATCAAAATATTTTTTGAAAATGTTTATTATTTCAATATCAAATGAGCACATAGGTATGGTCTCTCCCTGAGCCTTGGGAGGGGCTAAGCACCAAAATCGCTTAGCCACCTCCTAACAGAAGAGTGCGCCATGGGAAAGTGCTGAGGCGGCAGAAACAGGCTAGCACGGGCGCAGAAACAGTGTATACATGTTCAAAAATGTATAACCAGGAACCAGCCTCATGCAGCTAAGAAGACCTGAGACTGGGGAGACTCTGGACCAGGAGACAAAAGGTCCATGTTCAGAGCTGCGGAAGGCGGATCACCGCTGGATCCACAGCCAGTCGTGTTCAGATGGTACGCACTGCTTTTCTTCTCCATCTTCCTGAAATTTTGTCCTTATCTTTTCTTTGTCACTCGGATGTTTTTAAAGCTCTGATCAACGATCTAAAGAGGAAAGTACAAGAAGAGGATTCGAAGATCACTGCCACTGGGGAGCAGGATTTTATAAATGTGGAGAGTTGAACGGCTTCCTTTTAGGCACTGTGCGCATGCGCCACTTCTGCAGCGCTGACGTAGAGGGTATTGGCTCGGCAAACAGGAAACAGAAATTGGGCTTGCTGCACCGATGCCACGTTACCGCAGTGGGTGCTTTACGATCCACAAGACCCGTATGCCACCTTTAGCGCATTATTTAGACCTCACATCCTATGAAGCGACCTGGCAGTTGCTAGTACGCTTATTTTACAGTTAACTGGGCCTGTGGGGACCCCGATGACTCACCATAAACAGGTTAACTCCCAAGGACAGCCTGCAGGGCCTAGCGCTGCCTGCCGCCCTATCTTGTCACAGAATAACCCACCTTGCGGGGGGGGGGCGGTTATGCAAAAGTTGTGAGACACTGCTGTTGCTTTGTAGGGAGTTGAATTAATGATTGGGTTTGGTGTGTTCCTGAGGGTCACTTCTCAGACAGGCAGGTGAGTAATCTATAGTGCTAAAGGAGACAGGTGGGCTCCACAGTCTCTCAGTCCAGGGAGTGACCAGTTGCTAAGGCTTGAGCAAGGCCAGGCTGCCAATTTAGGGCCAGTTAGACATTTTAAGGGATTTATAGCTTTCCCTAATGCGGCTTGTGGCTTTTCTGCAATTCACATATTCTATCATTCGAGACGCTGGGGCCATATGAAAAAGAGAGGGCAGGGGGTAGGATGGAAAGGGGCACATTACTTTGGAGGAAATTAGAAGATACAGGCACAGTGAGGAAAAACCTGAGCAAGTCCTGGGTATGAGACAAAAAGTTTCCTTGAAGTCACAGTTTTTCTGTCAATAAGTGAATCCCAATCAGTGACTGGTCCAGGCATCAATCAGAGGTTACTTTGCCCATCCCTCAGCAGACTGAAGAGGGGATTAGGTCAGTGAAGGTGACACCACTTCTCTGCAGCGAGCCAGCAAGGTGTTCCTCTCGGAATTTTTGGTTTCTGAAAAGTGCTCAGGTAGCATGGAGCAGGAGCAGAGTCTTAATTTGGTCTCAGGTAGTGGCTTGGGCAATCGTACAGGCTGTTTCAGTCAGGAGATTCTGTAAGAATTTTGGGAGATAATTGTTAGTTAAGCATAGTGTAAGGAGGGGATGGGAAGATGAGCTGGCCAGTAGAGTCCTCATCTGGGAATAAACTTGTCATTATTCTTCTGGGGTCTCTATCCTAACTCCTTCTTCTGGAGAGGTTACCCTAGTTTCCAATAGAGAATTTGGGTGTCATGTCATTCTGGCTTCTTCCATGCTGAACAAAGGCAAAGAGTATGGCAACAGGGGTATTCTCTTCAGTGGGTATATCTTAAAAAAAAAAACAAAAAAAAAACCCAAAGCATATAAATGTTAGTCCTTGACTGGTGTCTGGGAGGAGAGATCAGGAGAAGTAAAAGAAAAGTGGTTAGGCAGATGTTTTAGGTAGGGAACCAGGAGAAATAAATGTCCATATTAAAGTTCATTAGAGTTTCTTGATGGGGGTTTCCAAGAGCATCCATTCACTGGACCATTTTCTTTTTTTCTGGGTGTTACGGCTAGACTCAGGATTTGTTTTTCAGGCTCGTTGATAGCTGTTGGAATGGCTAGAATCATAGCGTGATTTTCCTCCCAGATGGCGTCTATAGGCAGGGAAAGAAAAGAAATTTAGTTATTTAATTTTGATAATAACAATAGTAGACCTGTCCCTTTTGGCTGCAGGTGGCACAAAATTTTAGTGGGAATTTTTAAATAATATTTTAACGAACTTTTAAGTCTAATGCCTAGGAAGCATAATTTATGGACTTTAAAAGAAATATACTGATTATTTTAATTTTTGGTCATACTTTCCTTTTAGGGGTTTAAGACCATATAGTTGACCAAATTAACTCGGGTTTTTGTTTTACTGTGGGTCAGTTAAGGCTGTGGTCCTCAGGGGTCACTTGGGCTTTGGGGGGAGCCCCTGGCTCCTTTGGCTTTCCTTTTATGTGAGGATAAGTCAGGAGGTCCTGCTCAACCCTGGCTTTGCTTGGAAGTATGGAAGAAATGTTTTCCTATGCTGACCCTCCTCCTTGTAGACTGGCCACTGACTGGCCTGAGTCCCTCTAGGGGGGTCTCCATGACCTCCCTGAACAAGAGGACAGGTGACTCACCATGGTTACAGGACATTTTGAGAGATTCCCCATATTCCCCTGGGACTTAGTTGACCTTGGAAGGCAAGGAACAAAACTGCCTCTTAAACCCCTTTGACCAGATTAGTATAGGCCTCTAAATATGGGTTTTAAACATCCAAGAAGGTTAGTTGCACAGGTCTGGTACCTTTGATTACTGTGTAATATGTAGATAAAACTTGAATAAAAACTTCAATATTTTTAAATAATGAGTGGAAAAGATTTAACATTATAGATCAAGTGGGCATAGCTCAGGAAAGGGATTTAAAATAATTCCCTCAGGTCTGTCTCCAGACCCTGAAGACATTTTAAAAAAAAAGAAAGAAAAGAAGAACAAGGGTGTGGTTTTTATATGGCTATTTTTGTTTATTATGGGTGAAGTGAGGGGTGGGGTGGGTCATATAACATACCTGTAGACAGGAAATAAACTGATCTGGATTTAGATCAAACTCATGGAACAAAATTGTTTTCTTTTGGACTGTCCCATTTGATTCTGGGAGGTAAAACCCAGTTTTGTTTTTTTGTTTTTTTAAATTTAATAACCACATGATTAGAAGAAGCATTGCATTATAGCTTTAATATATTCAATAACAATTTCCAGAGCAAAGATACATCTCTTTCAAAAGTGGCTGTAAATTTTTAGGTTCACAGTTGAATTAATACAGTTATACAGTATTGAACTCAGTTATAAACCCTATAAGACATAAAATTGAGGTTTAACCTTTAAAAATGATATCCATTTCATTTTAAAATACACTGTTTCCTACAGAAAGACTCATTTTTAATACTACTAACACTTAGATGTTTGCACACGCATCTCTAATCTCTATGTATCTGATTATTACTAGTCACAGTTGGTTCCTTTTGAGATCCACCTGAGCATGGATATAAAACCATCAGGTAGATTTCAGTAGTAATGTGTTTCATTGCAACTAATTAACATGGAGCAAATTTTTATGCTTCTTCCTTAAATATAACTCATTTTTTTATTTGTTGATTTTTTTCTGTGTATTTCATACAGATCATCCCAAACAATCTTTTTTTAATTAAAAAATTATTTTATTTTAAATTTTTAAAAACTATTTAATAACCACTTAATTAG
>NW_008359594.1:826479-834007 GCF_000622305.1 Nannospalax galili
GAATTTAGTCAGCCTATCTAGAAATCCTTGTTTTAGGAAGATCAGCTATTCCTCATCTAGCAGCAGTCAGTTGTCAGTATTCCTTTAGATAAGATTGGGGTGTGCTGTTCATTTTCCCAGTTCTATGCTGGGTTACTGTCTGGGAGTATCTTGGGCCACCCTGGCCAACAACTCAAAAGAAGGTATCGCCTGTCTGGCATTGTTGCTTGTTATGTAGCCTTTAGCTACGCATATGGACTCTTTAAAAATTACATTGGCCCCTTGAATTTTTGGTTATTCTTTCCTTTTGGGTGTTTAAGACCATGAAGTTGGCCCAGATAAACAAATTTATTTTCACTCTTAAGGCCGTTTGGATCTGTTCCTCAGGGGTCACATAGGCTTGAGAGGAGCCCCTGCCTCCTTTCTTTTTTTTGTTTTTGTTTTTTTTTTTTTTTTTTTTTTTTTTTTTTTTTTTTATTATAGCTCTCTAATACAGCTTGAAATCCAGTATAGTAATCCCCTCAGCATTGCTCTTAGTCTCAGGGTTACTTTGGCTATCCGAGGTCTTTTGTGCTTCCATATGAATCTTAGGATGGTTTTTCCAATTCTGTGAAAAATATCATGGGGAAGTTAAAGGTCCTACGCAACCATGGCTGGTTCCGTTTGGAAGCATGGAGGAAATGTTTCCTCTGTGTTGACCCTCCTCTTTGTAGAATGGGCACTGGTTCAAGTCCATTTGATGGGGTCTCCATGGCCTCCTTGATCAAGGGGACAGGTTACTCACCGCAGTTACAGGACATTTTGAGAGATGCTCATAGTCCCCTGAAACTTAGTTGACCTAGGAGGGCAAGGAACAAAAACTGTCCTTTATGTCCCTCTGACCAAATTAGCATAGGCCTCAAAGTATGGCTGTTAAATATCCAAGAAGGTTAGTATCCAGTCTGGTACTTTTAATTACCATGCGCCATATACATAAAGCTTGGGCAAACGTTCTCAGATAAACCTTGCTTAGACATATATTATATTCCTTGATCTAATTGTATGTATAATTTGTAGGTAGGTTGTTGGACTAATATGGTTCCCTCTGTTTTTTTTTTCATCTGGGCATTCTTTTTCTCTCGCATTGTCTAACCCTTCCACCATGGTTTCCCCATTTAAGGTGCCCCCATTTTTCCCATTTGTCCCTTAATAATACCCTTCTCCTCTGGTCCTATAAGCCAAATTATTTTGTTATGGGTAAAGGAAAACACCAAAAGTAACACTCGTATAATACAGAGAAACATAAAGGATATTTTTTTAGTAGTTACAGTAGTAGTAGTTACCAATACTCGTCTGTATTTATTTAATCCAAAACTATGACTGGGTATGTAGTACAAGTCAAAGAAGTAGACTGAATTTTTTTTTTTCTTTTTGGCTGTAACAGTAATTATTATAACAACAACAGCCCTGTATTTTTTAAATATTTTATTATTTATATTTTATGTGTATGTGTGTATTGCCTGCATGTAGGTAAGTGCACACGTGTAGTGCAATGCCTGCAAAGGACAGAAGAGGCTGTTGGATCCCCTGGAACTGGAGTTATGGGCAGTTGTTAGCTGCCATGTGGGTGCTGGGATTCGAACCCGGATCTTCTGCAAGAACAGCCAGTGTTCTTAACTGCTGAGCCATCTCTTCAGCCCCCAGCCCTGTATTTTTTCATAAACCTATTAAGACCTTTAACAAACTTGCTTAAACATTTTTATTTTTTTTATTTTGAAAATATTTAGCCATTTTAATTTTACTGACTTTGACTTTCCAACCTTTTATCTTTCCATTGATACCCTGAGGCATAACATTTATAAGCAAATCCATTATTTGTTGTGAGAATTTACCAAGTAACCAATATTTAGTTTTTTTATACATATAGACAGATGAACAACCATTTAAACATATTAGTACAATAGTTTCATAAAGGTATGTGTGTTGGCTATAAAGAGACAATAATGGTAAAATGTTTAACATATTTCCTAGAGTAGAAGTAATTATTATTTAGAATTAGTATATTTTTAAGTAATAAAAACCATAATATAGAATGAGAATTAAGATAAGGATTAAAGAGAAAACATTTTGACCTGGAAAAAATTATTTTAGGTTAATTTAATGACTTTATTTTGTATGAGGCTTTACTAACAAGTTAATTTGACACCAAGTAAATTATTTTTAAGAAACATACATTTATGTTGACCTTGCACAAACAAAATGGACACCTTAAAACTTTTGAGAATAAACCAGAACCAAAAGGTATTTAATAAATAGGATTTTTATATAACCAGAGACCTAGAGACATTGTTTAGTAGATTTTTAAATGATTAGGGTCCCCAGGTTTAAAATATAAATTTGTACCAGTGTATTTTAAGAAGGCATGCCAAAAATAAAACCAATAATTTTGTGCACAATAAAAAGAATGAAAAAGGAAAGTAAATGAAGTAAATTTGTAGTTAGTGGAAAACTTAAGTTTCTTTTTAAAGTCAATAAAAAATTGAATGAAATAAAACTGAGGCATTAAATTGGAAAGGACAGGAAAAACTCATAAAGTGTAGGTGTTAGGAACTGAACCTGGGTCCTTTATAAGAGCAGACAGTGTTTTTAACCCTAAAAGCATTTCTTCAGGCAGGAGCTGGGAACAAAAAAATCTGTAGGTAGACCTCAGGAGGAGACAAAAGAGTTACAGTGGGGGAGAGTTAGTAAACCAAGCCTTTGTTTGGGGGGAACAGGCTTTAGCATTTCTGAGGTCCGGACACAACCTTCCTGCTGTGGCCACTGCAGCTGTCCCTCAGCCACTGCAAGCAGCAGCTTAGAAACTCTGAAGTGGCAGGCAAAAGAAGGCTGACTGGGGACAGAGTGGCCTGCCTCTACTTTTTCACAGCTTGTCAGTGTGACGTGTGTGTCAGTGAAAGCAGGGCAGGATTTTGTTGAGGAAGCGAGGGCAGCAGGGGTGGGGAGTGCACGGAGGAGAGGATAGAGACTCACTCCCTGGAGGAGATGGAGGTGGGAGGTAGAAGTGAACCTTGGGAGAACTGAAGCAGGGGAGGGAGGGAGAAGAGGGAGATTAGGAGTCAGGGTTTGGGGTTGATGAAACCCCTGTGGAGGATTATAGGGTGGGGGTTTGTCAGTGGGGTCAAATTCCAAGGTTAGAGGGCAGCTAAGTCTTTTGGGTTTGGGTTTTAGAGTTTAATGACATAAAAGAATCTGATGGGTAGTGCATGAACAACAGAGAGGGACTGGCCTGTAAAATGAGGAAACCTTGAAGATAGGGTATCTCACACCGTGTTCCATTTTTGTTTTATGTAAATTTTAAAATCTGTTAAAGCTTTATGATTAAAAGTGCCAATTTTGGGCCAGCAGCAGCCACTCCCCAAGAAACAGTGAGGCCAGATTTGGACCAACAGCCGAGTAATTTCAGCTGGTTCGAGTCTTACTAATTGGAATTTCTTGAAATTTAACTTGAGATAAGCTAAAGGCATATCTTTTGGAACAGAAAATTTGGAGCCCATGGTGGGCAGGCTTCCAGGGTCTCATCAGTTCTCCCAGTGGGTAGAACTGAGAGCGTCATCAGGTCACCTGTGAGTAGACACTCAGAGCCAATTAAAAATAATTTGGAGCCCATAAATGCAGGTTTCCGGGGTCTTGTCAGTTCCCCCAGTAAGCTCCTGGAGCCTTACTGGATCCCCTGTGGGTAGACCACCTGGAAACTGAAGGAGACAAGGTAAAAGTGGAAATTGGTTCCAGTCTTCCAAGGCATCCCTTGAAGTTTGAACCAACCTATGGTGGACCTAGCGCTTAGGAGTGGGTGTCCCTATTCTCTTAAGTACCAGGATGTCAAAAGACTACAGAGCCCTTTAAGCCCCAGAACTATTGCTGGCTGAGCCCTTTAAGAGGCTCCTGACACTAAACAATAGGGTTTGTTGGAAGGTTTTTTGCAACCCCCACCCCCAGCTCTGGAGCCTTAAGACAGTGGAGTGGAGGAAGGCCCCTGGCAAGCACACAGACACACACACACCCATGACCTGATCAGGGAGCCTCTGAATCAGGTCCAGTGAATTGGGGTACCTTGTCTCCAGAGGTAGTGGATGTGGCGAAACAAATGGAAGGTGGCTCCGCTACCCGGAGGTCTGGCTAGATACAGAAATGGGAGAGAAAAGAGTATCAGGAGGTGTAGAGGAGAATTAGGAGGAAGGGAGCCAAGGAGAGACTCCAAGTGAAAGGCTGCCAGACACTCAGTGGTCACCAAGGCCAGAGCTGCCCAGAGGCCTTTGGAGAGGGTCCAGAGAGGGCTGGGGTCTCCAGGATGGGTCCCTGAAACCCTTCCCCGGATGGGCCACCATATGTTAGATTTTTGGAGAAATGAAAGGATATGAAAGGATAGAGGAGTAGGAGGCAAGAAACCAGAGCCAGACCCGCAACAGGCAAGGAATATATCTTCCTATATTCAAAGGAGATACAGTGAGAGGTAGAGGCTGTCCGTGGGAACCAAGTTTCTACAACTAGACAAAGAAGGGGGAGGGTATACGAAAGTTGTGAGACACAGCTGCACTTTGTGGGGAGTTGAATTAGTGCCCTTGTTTGGTGTCCTTGAGGGTCTCTTTTCTCAGACAGGCAGATGAGTTATCCATAGCACTAAAGGAAACAAGTGGGTGCCACAGTTAGTCTCTCTCTCTCTCTCTCTCTCTCTCTCTCTCTCCAGGGAGTGACCAGTTGATAAGGCTTGAGCAAGGCCAGGCTGCCAATTTAGGGTCAGTTAGACACTTTAAGGGATTTATGGCTTTCCCTAATGCAGCTTGTGGCTCTTCTGCAATTCACACATTCTATTAGCCCCCCCCCCCCCTAGTCCTCAGCCAAACTCCTGAGGGACCCTTCTGTGGGACACCTTCATGAACACTGGCTATGAAAATAGCCAGCAATCAAACACACCTATTGTTGGCATCTAGACTGTCCAGCCTCTGCCTGCAGAACACTCTCAGGAACCTGGACAGTGCAGCAGTTTGTCCCAGTCCCTGACCCCCTAAGACATCTCCAAGCTAGCCAGCTTTTTCTCTTGAGAACTAGGCAGGAAGGACCCAGGAGAGGGCTAATGGTGCCTTTTGAAAGGTCTGTACCCTGAGGAATTTGACATCAGCTTTCCACCTGGCACAGGCTCAGCTATCCAGAACCCTCAGCCCAGAAGCTCCCAGCCAGTTCCCATGAGGAGGCATAAGAAAAGTATGAGGATCCATTTCTTTGCTGTCATTGGAAGTTGCTGTCAGCCTGAAACAGCCTGACAGGGCTGGTGGGTCCCAGAACCAGTGGGGTCTGGTGACCTTGAATGAGGCTATCTGATGTGAATTCCAAAGATGTGGGAGCTTGAGGTGCCTGTGAAGTTAGGGATTACCTTGATTTCAGCCCAACTGATCAAGACAGCACAGACTTTGCCCCAAGTTGTAGTCTTCTTTGGGTGTTTACCTCCTTACTTTTCCCTCCAGATTGTATGTACAGTCCCCTGGCATCCTCTTAAAACAGAATTTGACTCACAAAGTGGGAGCATCCAGAGGGTCTGCACAGCTAACAATCTCCTGGGTGGCACTGGTGCTGTTCTGGGCTACGGAATCAGACTACACTCTGCTTTTACGGTTCTGAGTCCTCTAGTTTTCTTCCAAGGCCCGAGGAGGGCTGGTCAGGACAGCCAGGTGTCATGGGCAGGACCAACATCAGCAACAGGAGTAAATGGGCCACTTTTCTTTAAAGAAAATTTAAAGATGTATCTTTGAAATAGTTTGATCTTTCTGGCATCCCTGGAAGCTGGCTGGTCAGGTGTCCTGGAGGAACATGAGCAGTCGGAAGCCAGCCAGGATCACCCCATGGGGATGCTCACCCAGCAATTCTGTCACCTGAGGAAAGCACACTCAATGGGGAAACCAGCACTTGACACCAGGTTCCTGGGGGGGGGGGCAGTCAGGGGTATGTCTGGGTTTTGATTCCACAGGCTCTGGGGAACCTCTCTGATCTTCAGCCTCTTCATCAATGAAATGGGGACAATGGAATGGGAAGAATAACAGAAATCACTGCAGATCTGGAACATTGAGAGCCAATAATGCTGATGACCGTAAAAATATAGGCTATTATTCAGAATTGGAAGCTATGCAAAAGTTCAGCTAGTTTTCTGGCTACCAGGAGCTGCTTTAAACCGCAGGGTTCGCTGCAATTCAAAAATCCTACTTCCCTTTAAGGTGAGTCATCAATTGGCAATGGATGAAAGGTGGTCTTTAAGAAAGAGACATCAGAGGCCTCCTATTTCCAATCTTCCTTTATCACCCATACAATAAACCTTAGGAAACTTGACAAGCAAGGCTGGGGTTCAATATCTGTGTCAGAGTGCATTCACTTGGCATTTAAACAGAAGAGACTGCCTCGTGTCCTAGGGCTGCCAGAACAAAGCACCACATACCAAGTGGCCCAAAAAGACTAGAAGCTGATTCTCTCTCCTGGTTCCAAAGGGCAAAAGTCTGAAACCAAGTTGTCAGCATCAGCAGGGCAATGCTCCCTCGGCAGGAACTGATCAAGAATCCTTCATTCCTCCTTTATTCTCTCCCTCCCTCCACCTTCCCTTCTCCCTCCCTCCCTTCCTCCCTTCTTGCTTCTTTCCTTCCTTGTTTCTGGAACCTCCAGGTGCTTCTTGGTTTGTGGCCACATAACTTGTCTCTGCCTTCTGTCTTCATGTGGATTTTTTCTCTACCTGTCCCTCTGTCCTCTCCACCTGTCCCTCTATCCTCTCATTTTCTTACAAAGATAATGTATTCAGCTCCACCCCAAATCTAGAATTATATCTCAAGATCTCCAAGAAACTCATTGGCAGAAACCCTTTTCCCAATCAGGTCACATTCTGAGGTAGACATGAATTTTCAGAGGACACTATTCAACCCACTGTAGGGACAGTCTTCAAAACTGGATGGCATTGTTCTCCTAATCAATCACAATCTCTTGGACTGAGTGCTTAGCTGTGGGACAGTAAATGCCCTCTGTGCATACATTGGAGGGTACAGAACAGAGGGACACTTGTCTTTAATGCCTGCAGATACAGAGTGGATGGGACACTGTGAACACTACAAAAATTGGGGCTAATGGGAGACAGCACTTGACTCCATTTAAAGAATTTTCCGATTCCTAGTCTTGGGGCCCCAGACACCTGGGGAACCAATACTGCTTCCTGATCCTTCTCACCCAGACCAACTCAGTCCCTTTCTTGGGCTCCAGGAGCACTGCTTCTGGTCCTGGCCCCACCCTCACCTCTCTCTGCTTCCCTGGGCCTGCACCACCGGCTAACTCTCCTAGCCTCCACTACTATCCTCAGCCCTCTTGGGGTAAGACTATAGCTCACCCCTCCGTGCCAGGACTCCCTAAGCCACATTCACCCTTCCATCCCTCCTGCCATTCTGTACCCCTAGTTTGGGCCCTGCGCCATTCCTAGTCTTGGGTCCCCAGACACCTGGGGAACCAATAGTGCTTCCTGATCTTTTTCACCCAGACCAACGTAGTG
>NW_008359594.1:838366-839713 GCF_000622305.1 Nannospalax galili
AAATAAATAATTTAAAAATAAAAAAATAAAGAATTTTCCAAAGATGTTGCCTCCTCGAGGTCTTTCCACCTGTCCCTGGAGTATGGGTGCTCCCTGAGCTTAGTCCTTACTCATACTCAGCTCCCCTACAGGAATCTCAGTCTCTCATTGGATGGTCTGGATGCATGGGTGGGGTTCATCAGCAGGAGAGGTAGCTGGGTGCTGAGGTGCTGGTCTCCATCTTCACTTCTTGTCTGAGCTCTGGATCCATTATTCTCCCCTCTCTTGGAGACCTCCACCAACCACTTGTACAAGAATTGGAAACGGTCCTTTCAACTCTGGCTTCATTATCTTGCTACCCCTTCTAGGATGGGTCATCATCTCCTAGCCCATGGGACAGATTTCTCAACTTCAGTACTCCTGACATTGTGGACTAAGGAATTCGGTGTTTGGGGTCTTGTGCATTGTGGCACCGTTGCCTGTCTCTACTTTGCCCTTTATCCACAAAATACTGGTAGCAGTCCCCAACCTCCCAATCTTCCTCCAGGGCTTGGGAGACAGCACAACTGGTAAGTTTAAGTTGCTGCTCATAGGTCAAATTAGTCGCCTGGAGTTTTCCTCTATGAACTAAGTCTCAGCCTAGGAGACTTTGTACCCTCCCCCAAGACATTTGGCCACATCTAGAGACATTGTGTGTGTATGTGTGTGTGTTGCAGACTGCGGTGTGCATTTGTGTGCCTGTGTGGGTACATGTTTTTTGTGACTTGTTAGGGGTTAGGCCAGAGGTCAAACTTGGGTGTCATTCCTCAGGCGCTGTCCACTTGCTTTTTTGAGTCAGGATCTCCTACTAAACCCAGAGCTTGTCTGTTTGGCTAGCTGATGGGACAAAAAGCCCCAGGGATCCTCCTGTCTCCACCTTTCCAGCTAAGATGACAGGCAGGCACTGCTGCCTTTTACATGAGTGCTAGAGGATCAAACTCAAGTCCTCATACTTGTGTAACAAGCACTTTACTGACTGTGCCGTCTCACCAACCCCCAAAACTGGGAAGCTTTACTGACTGTGCCATCTCACCAGGCCCCCAAACTGCTAGTCAACCTCCAGAGGTGGCATCCCACAGCAGCATTTTAAAAGACTTCAAGTGATTCCACTCTGTGTGTAAAACTTGAAACTGTTGTCCTAAACCCCACCTGCCTTCTAGACACTTAATCTCCAGGGTGTCTCTCTCTCTCTCTCTCTCTCTCTCTCTCTCTCTCTCTCTCTCTCTCTCCCTCTCTCTCTCCCTCTCCCTCTCTCTCTCTCCCTCTCTCCCCCTTCCCCCCGCCGAATTCTTCATTTTTAACACGTGTCTCTCTCACACTACACTTCCA
>NW_008359594.1:839874-844635 GCF_000622305.1 Nannospalax galili
CTCCCCCCCCAGCAAAGGATTCAGTTATAAAGTCATTTGCCTCTCCTACAACTCAACTGTCTCACGCCTCCAGGCCCTTAGTCACATTCTGATTCCTCTTCCCTGATGCTGTCATCTTCCACATTTGGGATGACACCCAAATTTGGGGGCTAGAGGCCTGGATGGTTGTATCATTAAGTAGTTTAGAGGATTAGGAGAAAGACCAGATTTGAACAGGATGCCTCCATAGACTGAGAGCTGAGTCCTACAGAAGAACAAGTGGGGACTGAGCCTAGGCCTGCCCAACAGGACAGCCCCCTCGTGAAGCCGCCACCCAAGTCAGAATGTGCTGAGAAGTCAGCTTGCCCAGTGACTGGGCTTAACCTGACCAGTCCCTAGATTCTATATTCGTTCATTTCCAGAAGGTACCAAACTCTTTTTTTTTTCCCCATCAGTGCTGAGGATTAAACCCAGGGTCTTTGGCATACTAGACACGTGGTGCATCCTCATTCCTGTCGTCAAAATCTAAGGCCAGTCTCATCATGGATAAAATAGGGGTGATCATAGCATGATTATGGCATCATTCTTAAGGTTGTGAAGGGGAAATAAGCAGGTGCAGGTGAAGGGTACAGAGCTGCCCCGGATATATAATAACCATTCAGTGACTGTTACCACTGGTAATAACATTAGGGACAGAGCTTAGAGCCTGTAAGCAGTCCATGGTGAGGTGTTTTACAAGTAGCATGGTGACTTGCATGCTGTGTGTGCTTGGCACCTCACTGTCTACTTAAACCTTGACGATGATGATGCTATGGTATGTTTATTGCCATCCCCACTTTACAGATGAAGGCATTAAGGCTCTGAATGGTTGATGACTTACCCCAACATCACACAGCTAAAAAATGATCATGTCAAAACCTGAGTTGGCTGCAAAGCCCATCTCCTTCCCATGCATGTTATTGCTTGACTTCTTGGAAAACTCTCTTAATTGGAACTTGTTCTTCATATTTTACAGATGAAGAAATGGGCTCAGGGAAATGCATGGAGCTGCACAGCAAGGAAGAGGTAGGGAGGGGCTTCAGATGCAAGACTCACTGTATTTTCTACTAAGACTTGCAGCCCCCTGCATCTTCACAAGCTAGTGCAAGTTACTTACAAAGACATGGAGCCTTTTGGAGCATAGTCTATGAACGGAAATAATGCTTTTGCTTTGCCATCCATCTGTTGCCATGGTCTCTGTGTGCTTTTAGCAATTAATTACCACTATTAATTTCCACTAGTACCTGGCGCATTGCATTTTCACACTATTGCTGGCCCTGAGGCCAGTCTGTAGTTTTCAGAAGGGGAAGCTGACCTCCTGCAAAGGTGTGTCCTGATAAAGTGAGCCTGCTGGCAGCCAGCCCAACCTGGCATCAGAAGAAACAGCCCAAAGCCTGGCCTCAGGGCTGCTAAGTGGGTTTAAAGGACTGCAGCCATGTCTGGGATGAACTGGATGGAGATTCATCAGCTAGAGCCAACTGTCAACCACTAGGAGACATGGGGTGTGGGAGAGCCCTGGGCAGTGAGACCCATAACTTTGTTCTAGTCTTGACTGCTGGCATCATTTTGCTACCTTCTGCCCCCCACAGGCTTCTGCTCCTACCCCTAACCTGTACTGCCCCACCCTGGTTCTGGAAAATAAAACAGACATTGTTGCATATTTTTCATTGGGCTCATAAGGACTCGGCACACTCTCAGAGGTGGGTAATTTGTCCAAGTTTCAAGGAAGAATAGGCAGAGTCTTCGGGCTTCATGCTACTGTCTGGACTCAGCAGCTACTCTAGGCAGCTGCAGACCCCTGGAGGAAAACATCCTTCTGTCCATCCCCACCTTTCTGCCACCTCTTGATGTAGCCAGGGCGAGTGGACACTGTAGAGGTACGAAGCCCTAGGATTGAAACTGGGGAATGTGGACGCAGGAACTGTTCTTTTCCATGGGGACAGCAAGAGAGTTAGATCACCTACCAGCCCAGAACAGTGTTAGGAGAACACATGATCTCTGCCTCAACCCAAAAGAGATATCCAGAAAGCCTACAAACCCAGGATGATGGCAAAGGTGAGGAGCCCCAGCTCAGAGTGGACAAGCTCAGAGCCAGGGTCATCCTGGAAGATGAACCCTTTGTCCTGGAAGGGAGCCCCAAAGCAGAACCTCAGGCCTGTGGGTGGGTCTACATGAAGTCTGGGACCTGGGATCTGAGGCCAATGTGACCCTTGGAGAAACTAAAGTTTGCACATGCAGAAGTCTGGCAGGGCAGTGACCAGGGTGGCTGCCTAGAGGCACAACTGAGAAACACAGTCAAGGGAACACCAGGCCTCTCCAAGGGGCTAGGAGAGATGAGGAGTGGCTGGCCTTTGCAGGGGTGGGGGAATAGAGAGTCAGGTTGGGAGGGGGAGCTGGTGTCTGCATCACAGAGCATCTTTCCCTAAAGCACCCAGTCTATGGCCTATGCTTGAAGCTTCCTGAGTCAGCACTCAGCCTGGACTTCACAAGGAGACTGGTCTGCATAGAGCTGTAACACCAACCTTGTGAGTACGACAGCTAAGGGAACTTCATTTCACAGCACATGGATGAGATCATGTGTGAGAAGAGTCAGGTCAGGGGCTACACTGTCCCATCTGTGACATAAGAACACAGAGAAGCATTAGCCCCCATGAGGAGTTTGAACACACAAACTACTGGGTATAGATGCCTAGTACTGATTAGTTCAGTTTAAACATGACCCCAGTGGGCCTTCTCCTCAAAGGGAATTTAACCGCAGTCTTTGTAAATTTTGAAAATGTATCTCCATTTCCAAAACAATCCATGCTGTGTACATTATTAATAATAATAATTATTATTATTATTTGTCTTATGCACATGTGCCCATACACAGATGCAGAAAGGAGAAAATTGGGTGTCCTGTATCACTCTCTGCCTATTCCCTTCATACAGAGTATCTCACTGAACCTGGAGGCCAGCAAGCCCCCAGTGATCCTCCGTCTGCACCCCATAATGCTGGGGTGATAGGCACACACAGGTACAATTATGCTCAGCTTTTATATGGGCGTTGGGATCCCAACTCAGGCCCTCATGCTCACTCAGTAAGCCCTCTTACATACTGAAACCATCTCCCCATCCCCCAATACTGCTTACATTTTCTTAATTCTTTACAATGTATTTTGATGATGTTCACCCCCACTACTCCCCTTGACTCCTCCAAGATCCATCCTCACCTGCCTGCCACCACCACCCTTTTTTTAAAAATCACTCACCAAGTCAAATTTGTGCTGCTCATAAACTCATGAATGTGGGGCCATCACTGGAGTGTGATCAACCTACCACAGTCCACACCCTTAAAGAAAACTGATTTCCCCCTCCCTGAGAAGCCATCACTGTCAGTAGCTACTCAGCTTGGGGTGGAGGCTCTTGAGACCTTAGCCCCTGTGCACCACAGTGTTGGCTGACTTGATCTTGTACAGGTCTTATACAGGCAACCATAGCTGCTGTGAGTTCATGAATACAAGAGTCCCGTCATGTCCAGATGACACTGTTTTGCTCTCCTGCTCCTGACCTCTGGCTCTTACAATCACCCCCACACACACACACCCTTTAAGTAATGGTACCTCAGCCTTGGGGCTGAGCACTCCACTGAACGTTTATTTTCTACACTTTGACCAGTTGTGAGTTTCTGCATTAACTACCTTCTACTGCACAAAGACACTCCTCTGATGAGGTCTGAGAGCTGCACTCATTCATCTATGGGTATAGAGATAAGAATTTAGAGGGCAATTTGATATTACATCAATTTAACAGAATAATAGTAGTGGGCTCACCCCTGGGGTCTGTGAGCTCCCCAATGGGTCCTTGGCCAGATTTATAGTGCCAGGAATGCATTTCCTCCTACAGAACAGGCCTTTAATCCAATTAGAAATTATTTGGTTACCCACATAATATTCATGCCACTACTGCACCCATGGTCATGTCTTACCATGTGCATCTTTACTACAGAAGGCACATCTGAATAAGGCTGTTGATGGCTTTTTTTCTCCCAGTAGCCTATGTAGCACCTTCCATTGCTATGAAAACCAGCCAGCAGGAGGAAGATTCCTGGTCAGTACCAACTTGATTCTCCAAGTCATGTGACCAAAGTGTGTGGTGTATTCAGTAATAGGGTCTTACCATCAAGTTCTGGTGTGCAACCAAAAGCAGGGGCAATAGCCAATATTGTTGGGGGGGAGGGGGTCTGTGAACATCCCTGAATAGTTTGAGAGGAAGTATCCCACACCTGGCACTGAACTTTTTATTTGGCAACCTATGGCTTCTTGGAGGAGCATTATCCCCTGTGTATGGTAACTCCACTTAAATTATTTTATATGAATATATATGAAGCCTATAAAATAGTGGACTTCCATATGTCTTTTTCAAACATCCCTAGTGTTAATTATTCCTCCTCCTACTCCTTCCTCTTCCCTACCTGCCCACCCTCCCACTTAACCCTCCCTTTCCCATTATTTCCCCTTCTCTCTTTATATTGCCTTAAGGTCTTTTTCCTCCTCCCCACAAATGGTCTCTTTCTAGTTCCCTGGATTCTACAAATATTTCAAGTTAAACATGAAAATGTAAAGATTCGATGGCTGTTTCCTTTTCTAAAATGTTTTTAAACAAACGCACAAGAACACTCACTCAAATCAAACTGAAGCATCTTTGCTAATTTCCGCCACTGTAAAGAAGTGAATGTTTCTCTACCAACCTCTCCCCAACCTC
>NW_008359594.1:844725-863736 GCF_000622305.1 Nannospalax galili
TCTCTCTCTCTCTCTCTCTCTCTCTCTCTCTCTCTCTCTCTCTCTCAGCTTTCTGGCAAAAGAGATCCTTCCAGACCTCTATGATTAAATAAACCCATGCTGGCTTGTGCAACAGGCAAATATGGTCAAAGGCATCCTAAGTACCTTCTTTATGTAAGAAAGAACAATAATAATCCAAGCACGATGGCACATGTCTATAATTACCACATTCGGGAGGCTCAGGAGAATTTCAAATTCAAGGCTAGCCTGGGCTAAAGAAGGAGGGAGACCTTGTCACCAATAAACAGATAAAAGCAATGCATGCTAAATAAGGTATATGGCAGGGGGTGTTTAACATCCAAATGTAATAAGAGAAGCCATATTGAGCAACTGCTGTACAAAATGGCCAGGGCCAGGGCAGCCAACACTGCAGGGAGAAGCTGTGACTCAGTGTGACCACTGACCCAGGCAAACGGGCGCGCAAAGCAGGAAACGCCAGGAATTCATCAGGAGAACAGTGTTCATCGATGTGACGTTGGCACCTGCCCCTGGGGAGATCCAAGACTTGCTCTGAATCAAACTGAGAGGCCTATTAGTTGCCAGCCCCAGCCACATCTGACTGACCTGGCAAACCAACCCACAGCCAGACAAAAGACACACCCAGATCACCAGACGCTACAGGAGGTACCTTTGCTGACACTTAAAAGAAACACCAGCTGTAATAACTCAACAGGGGTCATTGTGGGGACAGTGATCCATTGAATCCCCCACACCTTCCCTGTACAAAACCTCTTACTGACCCCATTTACAGAAGGGACAACTGAGGCTCTAGGAACTGAAGTCACCTTGTCCATGTTCTGTCACAGCCCCTGGTGGCTGAGGCACAGAGTACTTTTCTCACATCCCTCCACAGGGAAGTCATTTTCTCCCTGCTTTCCAAGTGAAGAAACGGAGACCCAAGGAGGTCTGAATCCATATCTCCTCGTTCTGCACAGCCTTACTTCTTCCTGGGGCCCAGCATGGGGGCGGTGCTGCGGAAATTCAGAGAAGGGCAGGTTGCATAACATCTCTGTTCTCCTCCAAGAGCTGCAAACACCCACTTTCCCCATTCACGAATCTGGGCAGTGAGTGGTGGGAGTCAGGGAAGGATATTTAAAAAAAAAAAAATTATCTTCAGTTAGGGAATTTCACAGTATAATTATATAGTGAGGACACCAAATTAGCAGAATGAGGGGACTGTCAGATGCAGCAGCCACGTCCCAGGATTCACAACCACTCACAGCCTCCTGGGTGGGCTGGGAAACTCTCTAGATCCTAAATACTCCCTGCTGACTCTAGGAAGTCCCTGCTGGAAGAGTTCTCAGTGACCATTGACACCACCCCCCAACCCCTTCATCTCACAGTTGGCAAAACTGAGGTCCCCAAAGGGTTGGTTCCCCCAACTCCAGCCCCATCTTGGTGCTCAGAAACCAAGTGAGAAATACACTTCACTTGGTTTCTAGAGTCCAAAATAAATGCATGTACAGCTCTTTGTATGGTTACCATGGTTATGGATAACAAGGGCCATGGCAAAGCACAGCAAATTAGTTAATGATGAGAGAGAAACTTCCAACAGGGACACGTTCTGCATGAACGAGTCGCTTTCCTAACTCGGTGGCAAGCTGGATCCTGGTGCCAGGGCCAGCACTGGTAGAGAGGGGAGATACATGTCAGTCGTAGCTTGTCTCTGGCCCTCCTCACGCTCTGCGACATCAAAAAGCAAAGTCTAAACCCTGGGAAGTTCTCATGATACCTTTCAGCTGGGGCCAGCTGGGGAGGCCCAAGGGGAGGCAGCCAATAGTCCTTGACCAGGTGGGTGGGCCTGTCTGAGCCTTCTGAGTAAGAACGGTAAGACTCAACACTTAGGTCTCCCACGAGGCCTTGCTTGATCATTCAAGGAATTGCCTTCTGTCCTCAAACTCCCAAGCCACCTAGTTCCAGTCCTGGTTGTGATGGTGATTTGAAAAATGAGCTGTAATTATTCTCCTTACACTGTTTCTGCAGCTTTTACACCAAGAGGGTCATTTCCCTCCCCTTGGGCCAGCATCTTAGTCTTTTTTATTTGTTTAGATCAATAGAATTTGGAGATGACTGAGCCACACATGCTGGAGTCCTGACCCAGTCCTAGAAACCTTCTGCAGGCTGACCATTAGCAGGTAAAACTGAACGCAGCAGCATTCCACAGGCGAACTCTTCTGAGCTTCTCCTGAATGCTAGTCCTCCGGGAAGCAGGTGCTTGTGCAAAGAATGGAACCTCTCCAATCTCTCCTACAAGGCTGGTATTAGGGAGGATGTGTCTGCGAAAGGCGATGGGAATAGACCAGTGGCCGGAGCTGCAGTGATGCCATGCTGAGCCCAGAGGAGGGCTGGCAGAGGGAAGGTAGAATGGAAGTAGCCTGAATGGTGTGAGGTTTGAGGAGTTTTCTGCAACCTGGGGCATCCCTGTAGGGAGCTGACAAGAGGTGCCCGACACCTAGGGGAAGCAGCCTGTGAGAGAACAGCTTCATGCAGAAGCAGCAGAAGGATGGGAAGCCAGGTGGCTGTGGCTGTGCTCAGCTCCATGCCTTAGAGGAAGAGAACTGCAAGATAGTCTCTCAGCCACAAACACCCCCTTGGTCTGACCTTCCTTGTCACAGTCCCCTCACATCATTCTATCATCCCAGCACTCATTCATTCACTCTCCCCTGCCTTGTGCATTTTAATTGTACTTATCACCCACCGATTCTATTTTTTTCTAATTTTTCCACCTCTTAGCACCACAAAGTAAGCTTCCCAGCAACAGGAATGTGTGTCTTTTTTGCTTACTAATACATTCTTAGCACATTAAACAGTACCTGACACTCAAAAACTACTGTGAAATGAGGCAGTCAGATATGGTGGCACTACATATGCAATCCCAGCACTCAGGAGGCTGAGGCAGGAGGATTGTAAACTCAAGCTGGCCTGGACTACAGTGAGAGAAGACAACAAAACAAAGTACTATGGATGAGTGAGTAAAGGAAGGAAATAAGAGATAATTCCTTATAGGAATTCCTTATAGGTCTTGATGGGTCACTTTTAAATTGTATAAACTGTGTTACAACACATCCATGTCCTTCAAAGAGCCATATGCTGAAGCTTTAACCCCCAATGTGATGGTATGGAAGGTTGTGCCATGGAAAGAAATTAGGGTCAGATGAAGTGACAAGGGAGGGCCTTCATGGTGGAGTTGGAGCCCATAGAAAAATAGAGATCAGAGAGCTTGCTGTCTCCCCACGAGCATTCAGAGGAAAGACAGTCGGAGCTTAGCCATCTGCAAGTCAGCAGAGTGCCGAAGAGAAGCCCGGTGGGCCAGCCTCCTGACTAGGCTTTCCAGCCTCCAGAATGTGGAAAAAAAAAACAATTGCCTTTTGTTTACACTATCCACTCTATGGTATGTTTTAGGTTGTAGCAGCAGAAGCAAAGCAAGACACCCCGAGGCCACTGATATCTCACCCAGAGAAACACCAGCAAATTCTCAGACCAGCAAATAAGACCCCAAGAAAGTATTCCCCACAACTCCAGCAGCCACAGGAAGTAGGGCCACCCTTCTAATTGCCATGGAGACAGGAAATTGCTTATTTGTGGCTGCTGGTAGTGAGGATATATGAGGAAGGGAGAAGGATGATATTATTGGTTACACCTCTAATTTCCCATCCACTTAAAGTACCTGTCTTGGAAAAATCCCAGACACTGTCAGACAGCAGCGTCAAGAAGATATGACAGGAAAGTGGGCTGGCCCTGGGGGCTAATCAGACCGGCACTCTGGGGCAGTTTTCCCTACCTTGTTGCTATGGCAACAGACTCCAGCTGCAGGTGCCCACCTGTCATCAGTACTAGGGCCAGACTCTTATCGCATATGAACAGGACTGTTGGTGTGAGGAAGGAGAAAGCAAAATGAAAAGGCCTTGTGTAACTTCAGAAAATTGTAGATGGCAGTAAGGAGAAAAGTCCAGGACATGGCTCTGTTGAGTTTCCTACTGGATGCCCATGCCCTTGGGCATATGCACAAAACTCCAAGGCTGCCCTGTTCCAGTGGCAGGACAGTCACACATGCAAAAGGCACCATAACACAATCACACCCACCACACCCTTGTGCAGGGAAGCAATACTGGGAGCAAGGTTCAAGAGCAAACCTTCCTGTGCCCCTGCCTCCTAAACTCCCAAACCCCAACCTCTGCCAGAGACACAGGCCTTAGACAAGCCATCTTCACATCTGTCACCTGTGCCGTTGTTCACCACCAAACTGAGGGTAGGAGTGGGAAGTCTGTTGCTCCCCTGGCTGCTGGCCCAGGCGTCCCTCCCTATCCTTCACCGTGACCCCACCCTAGCACTGATAGTGTGTCACTCCCAAATGACCAGGCCAGAGCTGCAGGCCCTGTGATTACTGTCACAGCAGTGGCTTTCTTCTCTGCTCATTCTACCCCTGAGAGCTGATGACCATCCTTCACAGCCTATGGTCACCCTCCTGAGCCAGGCCACTTTCTCCTCCACATTAGGAACCCCAGCAGCCTCTTCCACCATCCCTCACTGCCCTTCTTGCCTGCTTGCTGGACCCTGAAGCAACTTTCATTCAAGGCCTATTATAGTTTAAATCTGAAATGTTCCTTCAGAGACTTGTGTCTTGAAGGTTTGGTTCCCCATGCACGGCATTCAGATATCAGACTTCTGGGAGGTAATGGAATCCTGAAGGGTCTGACTTCATCAATGGGCTAATATATTCTATGATGGGCTTCTATTTGATGGACTATTGGGAGGCGATGTAAACTGAAGGGGATGGGACCTGGTAGAAATGAGTAGGTCCTTGGGGTGTGCCTTTGGGGGCTATATCTCTCTGTGACCACTTCCTCTCTGATCTCTGCCTCCTATCTGGCATGAGGTGAGCTGCTTTATTCCAACCCATGCTCTCTTCCATTATGTTTTACCATATCACAAGCCCAGAAGCAATGGGGCCAAAGGGCCAATGGGCTCAAACCGTTCGGGCTTTAAGTTCATTTTCTCAGGTATTTTGACACAGCAACAGAAAATTGACTAACATGGTCTCACCATGTCTTTCATGATTTGACTCCTGGTCCAATTCAAAGTGAGTTTCTTATAGAAGATCTACATGGAGGTGGTGAGAGGGAGAAGATAATTTCTTTAACAACCCTTTCCCTCTTTCCACTTCTCCATCTCTACTGCCAGTGTGTGATTCCAGACCTTTCCTCTTCCTCTAGGCCAAGACAAGTCTCACATAGATTAACAAAAGTAAACACTGTCCTTGGAGAATAGGGTATCCTGGGCTGTGTAGCTGTTTCCTTCAGGTTGGAATGCTCTGCTCCTGAAGTGATAGCAAGAGGCTCAGGAAACTCACAGGAAAGTTACAAGACTATCTTGGCTCCTCCATGAGGTTACAGAGGCAGTAAACATTTGCTGGAGGAGAGGAGACCCTCCGGGGAGCTGCGTGCAAGTTGTGCAGGGAACTCCAATGAAGCAGGGCTCATGAGACATCACCCATGCTGCAGTGGGCTTTTCACTGATGCAGCTGCCTTTGAGTTACCCATGCTCCCATCAGTAACCCTAATAAACTCATTGGTTCATTAAGCTAGACTTGGGTGGGATAATTTCTCTGGTCTGTAGTTAAGGTCCTGTCTGGAGTAAATAAACATTTGTTCAAATCTCCCCAGGAAAGTGCACATAACACCCTGTTATGTCAGAAGGAGTCCTAATTATAAGCAGTGACATTACTCACATCTCCACCTCACAGAAACCCAATAAAGAACATTCCACGTGGTTAATATCTCACACAAGAAGCCCATGATGGAGCTGGAGAGATGGCTCAGCAGTTAAGAGCACTGACTGCTCTTGCAGAGAACCCAGTTTCAATTCCTAACACCCAGGTGGCAGCTAACAACCATTCCTAACTCCAGTTCCAAGGGATATGATGCCCTCTCCTGAGCTCTGCAGGCATTGTACAACATGGGTGCACTTACATACATGCAGACAATACACTCATACATATAAAATAAAAAATACTAAATAAAATTTTAAGAAAGAGAAGTCCATGATGGCATCATCAGTTCAACACGAGACCACGCTTCTTCCTTTTTCTCCTTTCCGCACTCATCTGTTTGAAGGGTCTTAAATATCTGACACAGTTTCAATGTCACGTGCAAACCAGTAACATGCCAAGGCAGAAAAGAATTTATTACCGCTTACCTTTTCAGAGCAAGAAAACCTTTCCCAGAATTCTCTGGCAGTCTTCTCCTCATACCTCATTGGCTAAAATAGTGCCTATGCCCATCCCTAAGCCAATCACTGGCAAGGATAGAATTCCAGGACTGGCTTAAGCCAGTGAAGAGTCACACCTGCTTGGAGCAGAGGCTGCCCTATTCACCTGATGCTGAATAAACTGGGGTTCTGTACTCGGGATGAAGATGGTGACTGCTGGGGAGATACGCTGGGGAGATACAGTTGGCTCCAAACTTTGTGGCCAGTCCCTCCCTGAGGCCAGGCCAGGGTGTCAAAGCAGCAGAGTGGGAGACAGAAAGGGTCAGCAGCGGCAGGCAGTCCCAAGGATGTGACTGTGATGGTCCGACCCGAAACAGTAACGGCAGGGATGGTGAGAGGGGAGCAAAGAAGGCAAATACTAGAGAAAGCCCAGCACGAGGTCAGTCATTGGAGCTACTTCGCTGTCAAGATGTAGGAAACAGGTGTGAAAGATGACTTGCGGGCTTTCCAGCCAGGGTGATTCTGAGGATACTGATGCCATTGGTGCTGACTGAGTCAGACATATTTATGCTTGGGAAAATGAGAAGGGTAATAGGTAGGCAGGCAGGACGTGGGAGGTCTTGAGGACTTTCCATGCTCCGTGGTGGCATTTGCTCCTCAGACCAACCCTGCAAAGGGAGACAAGTTAAAGCAGACAACAGTGGCATTCCCAAATTTCAGGTGAGGACACTGTCACAGGCATCATGGGCTTTGTGCCCTCAGTGTGATGGGGCTGCGGATCAGGCCAACCAGGGCTAGGATCTCCTTGACTTCTCTTAGCCTCTGCCCACGAGAGAGGCCACTCCATGTTCTGCCTTCAAAGCTGAAACGCCTCCTTTCTCCGTAACTCATAGCAGAGGCTCTTTTCCCGTCCATCTCAAAGGGACCAATTTCCTTGGTACTGTATTTAACTGATGTTTCTGAAGTATAATAACCGGACTTTTTTTATTTTCTCGGAGTGAGGAAAGGACTTTCTCAGTATGATTCAATTCTAGCAACAACAGTAACAAAGGGGAAGAGGGAGAAAAAGGGAAGGAAAAAAAAGAAGAGAGAGAGAGCAGAAGGGGAGAAAAGTGATAAATTTCATTCTAAAGACATAAACACTAGAAAGGCCTTCATGAAAAAAAATCAGAATGCAATGTAGGAAAAACCCAGAATTTGCAATGCAAATCCCAGACAAAGAACTAATTATCCTAATAGATACAGTGCTATACATATCAACCTGGAAAAATAAGACCCACAAGCAATTAAGAGAATGGGGAAAGAATATGAAACAAATTCAGAGCCAGAAAATACGCAAGCCTCTTAAATCTATGAAAGTGCACTCAGCCTCCAGTTCAATGCATTGATGAAATATTTTTCACCTGATAGTGTGTTGAGGAACAAAATATTGATATTGTTCTTGACAAAATTGAGAGAAATGGATTCTCAGGGCTGAAGAAATGGCTTAGTGGTTAAGAACACTGGCTGCTCTTGCAGAGGACTTGGATTTGAATCCCAGCAACCACATGGCAGTTAAGAACCATCCATAACTCCAGGGGATCTGACACCCTCTTCTGACTTCCAAGGGCATTGCACGACACGGATGCACTTACCTGCATTCAGGCAATACACTCCTACACATAAAATAAAACTAATAAGTAAGTTTTTTATAAAAGAGGAACAAACTCTCATATTTAATTAGGATAGGAATGAACTTTCATGGTTTGTATAAGAGAAAACAATATTACAAAAACATGCCTTATTGCTCTGAAATTCTACTTCTTCTGTAGAAACAGGCTCACATCATACCACAAAGGTACCAACTCATCTACCAATATTGTTTGTAAAAACAAAAGATTAGACACTACCTGAAAATCTATCACTCAGAGACTGGTCATTAAATTATGATCCATCAATCTAAAAAGAAAAAGAAGCCTTCCAAGACTGAACTACCAGGGCAGGCAGTCTGTAGAGGAAGGTTCCAACAAAGCCAAATAGAGACATAAGTGGAGAGGGATATGGACACAGGTGGGAGAACTTCTTGGAAGGATAAATAGATATTTGTGACACGTATTACATTGGCGAGGGAAACCGAGTAATTGGGACTAAGGAACAAGAAAAGATGTTTTCCCATAAACTCTTCAAAAATTCTAAAATGTTGATACAGTATGAACTTCCTATCTGTTGAAATATTAGATATAATACACAATGAAAATGAAATGGTGGGTGAGGCATAACAGCTATACTCAACATTGGAAATGGATATGTATTAGTTGTCTCTACAACATAGTAAATTATCACCATTTCAGTTTCAAAAGCAAACATTTAGCATGTTGCCCTTTCAATGGGGCAAGAGTCCAGCCACAGCTGAGTTGGTTCTGTGTTCAAGGTCTTTCCAGGCTGTAATCAAGATGCCACCTGGGCTGTATTCTTAGCTGGAGCTCGAATGGGTAAGAGTCCAACTCCAAGTTCACTCGGGTTACTGGCACAATTCATTTCCATGTGGCTGTATGGCTGAGGGCCCTGGCTTTTTGCTGGGTGTTGGCTGGAGGCCACTATTAAATTCCGGAAGCTTTCTGTGCTTCTCTGCCATGTGGGAGTCTCCAGCAATCTGGTACCTTTAGCAAGTCCAAAGGAGCCTGCCTTCAGTCTGCCAAGATGCAGTCTTATATAACCAAACGCTCACCAGAAAGACATCGTGCCACCTTTTCCATATCCCACCAGTGAGAAGCAGCCCCTAGGACCATGCACTCAAGGGCCAAGAGTCACAAAGGTATGAACACCAGGAGGTGGGAACCACTGGGAGACACTGCCAGTCTCCTCTCTGCCCTTGAGTTGGTTCTCACAGCACAAGAGCTGTGGAGGTGACAGGCATCCAAGACCTGCTGAGACTGAAGAGGAACAGGATTCACAGACACGTCAAGTCCTTTAAAATTCTTTTACATTGAGGGGGGGGGTTCTGTATCTGGATCTGGGTGTCTGTGCCTGTGTGTCCATATCTCTATGTCTTTGTCTGTGTGGCACCATACCATGGTGTGGAATGTGAAGATTAGAAGACATCTTGCAATAGTTGGTTCTCTCTTTCCACCATGTAGGTCTCAGAAATCAAACTACAGTCATCAGGTTTGGTGGTAAGTGCCTTTACTCTCTGAGCCAGCTCACCATCCCCCAAATTTTTCTTATCCAACCCCCCTCCTCTTTGTGCTGAGTGCTCTCTTGCTATTGAGGTCAGTTTTGTTTTGTTTTGTTTTGGTTCTACCAGGAAACCTGGGCTTCTTTAATTAGAGTTCTAAGGATCCTTCCAGGCTTACCCAACATGACTGACCCTGCCCCCTGCCATGCTTTTCTGTCTCTTCCAGTCACATCCTTCACCCCCAAGGCCCTTACTAGAATCTCAGCCATGGACTGTCTCGGACTCCTTTGCACTCTAAACCCTGATAGAAGTTCCTGAGTGGGTCAGGGTCATGGATTTCGGACTAACCAATAGGAGTGATGTACACTTCATCCTCACTTTCATAGCAACTACTATCTATTGATTGTCTTTACATCCCCACCTGTTTCTACAGCTCACAATCATCCTTCTGGACAGGTGTTTGGGACCCCCATTTGTTGCCTGTGCACCCAGAATTCGAGAGCTGCCTGAAGTTACCGAGCCCACTAATGGAAAAGCAGGGTTCAAACCCAAGCCTGAGGGCTTGAGAACCCCTGTCCTTCCTCCACACGGCCACCTGATGCTCAGGAATGCCAGCTCATGTGTCAGCTTTGCGAGGACCAAGGTGGTCTCTACCTCCTTACAGAGGGTCGCTTGTCCCTTCAGGAAGACAATTCTGCACTGCCCTGATTCTGGCACTCTGAGGAGGTGACTGAACTCAGACCACACAGCCCCTCTATCTGACCCAAGTCCTCTCCTCTTCCCCATTAGCATGGGAAGAGAAAAGGCATTTCTAAGACACCCTCAGGATGCCTCCTGCCACCATACGAGGCAGTGTTCCCCAAAGATACATTAGCTTCGGCTTGCTTACTTCTAGTGACATGAGTTCACAACTGAACAAGGGCAATCCAGCCAAGAAAATTCAAGTTTCCCCCTTATTGGGCTGAATTTAATGGCCCAGCCGATGGAAGACTTCTTATGAAGTCAAGGTAGTGAGATGAACCTCCAACTGGAGAGATTTTTACAAATTAATCATTGAGGCATCACGGAATAAGAAGATAAACTTGAAGGCAAATGGAATCTGTCCTTTCCCTAACAGACCCTTGGCTTAGTCCATATGTGCCATTATAACATAATTCCTGAGGGTGGGTGATTTATAAGCAAAAAAAACATACTACACATAGTCCTGGAAGATGGGATGTCCAAGATCAAGGCACTAGCATGGTGTCTGATGAGGACCCTCTGACTTCATGTTCACATGTTAGAAGGCAGAAGGGTAAGTGAGCAAATGCTACATAAAGTCTCTTTTATAGAACAGTCTTAGCCCCATTCATGAGGGAGGAGCCCCTGTAAGTTCAACACAAATTTTGAAAGGGACACTGTTATATGGCTATTTCTTCCTGGCTGGGTCATTGCCATTTGAATCAGAGCACGTGTGATCACCCACATGTGACCCTCACATGACTGGGACTATTCACAAGGCACCTCCTTTTACCCAATAGTAAGCAATAAACAATTGCTGGGGGCAAGAGACTCTTCAGTTGTGTAGTGACCCTTAAGTTGCACAGGACACTGGAGTGATGTGACTTTTGTGAGTCATCACCCATGGGATAGGACTGCATTTTGGTAACCCCAGTAAACTCATTGGTTCACCAAGCTGGACTTGGGTGGAATCTTTCTTTTAGTCTGTTGGTATCCTGTCTGGAGTGAATAGGCGTTTCTGTATGTCTCCCCAGGAAAAGCAATGCAAGGCAACATACACATTCAGTCACAGCCATCACTGTGCCCCCAGAATAGTACTCAAGGTACCAGGGCATCATCTTTTGACTTTCACCATTAAAGGGCCCCAGCATCAGGAGCCAGGCCTGTCTCCTCTCACACCCTGCCTGCCACTCACTACACACCGCACCAGTCCGACCCCACAGCTGCTCCCTTTGTTCTCCCCACCTTGAGAATTGATGCTTCTCCCTCCCAGAAAGCCCTCCCCTCTCCGCTTTTCTTCACAAGCTCCTCTACACCCTCTAGGACTCAGCTCAGCACCAGCTCTTCTGAAAAGTCTCTTCCAGGCCCCTGTGCAGCCTTGACTTCTTCCTCCCCTGATTGCTCAGTACCCATTACAAGGTAGCTTGTAGGTTCTTTTTTTTCAAGATTTATTTTTATGGTACTGGAGAGATGACTCAGCAGTTGCGAGCACTGGCTGCTCTTCCAGAAGACTGGAGTTCAAATCCCAGAACCCACATGGTGGCTAGCAACCGTTCTTAACTCCAGTTCCATGGGATTTGATGCCTTCTTCCAACCTCTGCGGGCACTGAACAACACTGGTGCACTTACAAACATGCAGGCAAAACACCCATACAGATAAAATAAAAATAATAAATATTTTAAATATATATTTATTTTATTATTTTTGCTTATGGTACCCGTGCATCTGTGTGTTGGTCTGTGCAGATGAATGCAGGAGGCCTTGCAGGCTAGAGGCATTGGACCTGCTGGAGCTGGAGTTCCAGGTGGTTGTGAGCCACCCAATGTGGGTGCTGCGAACTGAACCCAGGTCTTCTGCAAGCATGGTACATGATCTTAACCTCTTAACTGCTGAACTGTCTGTCCAGTCCCATTAGTTTCCAGGTTCTGAGCATTTACTATCCATGTTTGGCGCTAGGCGGAAAGCAGCTCTAGCTTTCATGAACAACCTTTGGAGAAAAAATACTTTTAAAAAGAAGGGAAAGGATGGGAATTTATAGATGCTGCACGGACCAGGTCCACATGGCAGCTGAAGGGCCCAGGGTTCAAATCCAGGTGTGTGTGTGTGTGTGTGTGTGTGTGTGTGTGTATGTGTGATGGGTGACATATGTTTGCATGTGTGCACATATGTGACGGTGTGCATGCATGTAGAAGCCAGAGGTCTAAGCCAGATGTCTTCCTCTATTACTTTCCACCTTATTTTTTCAGGCTCCCACCTAACCTGGACCTCAACATTCAGCAGGACTAGCTGGCCAGCTATCTCCAGGATCCTCCTCTCTCCCAATGTTATGGTTACAGATTTGTCCCACCATGTCCAGCTTTTTTGGGGGGGGGGGCTGCGGATCAGAACCCAGGTCTTCATATTTGTGCAGCAAGCACTTTATTGAGTGAGTCATCTCTCCAATCCTGAAAATCCAGGTCTTCTCATTCCACCTCTGTGATTCCACTGGGCCAGAGCCATCCCCCTAGACCAGGTCTCTGAATCTCTCCTAATAACAAATGCATTCTCTATTCCTACTAGCACTTGCCTACATGAACAACAGCTCCCAAAACCGAAACCACTTTATTTCCAGTATACTCAGATCTTTTTCATTTTATTTCATTTCTTTAAACGCTGGTCATGAGCCACTAAATTAATTAATGACTTGGTAGGTAGAGACTTCCAGTTCCAAACCTTGCTTGGATTGGCAGCTCTTACTCCTGGTCACAGAGTACATGCCCTGTGGGGCCCTACACCTGACTTCCACTGAGCCAGTGCTCTTCTCTGACCCTGAGAAATAACTGATACCCTGAGGCTCAGCAGACCCCACCTTGAATCCATTCCTTCTCCTGCTAAATTCCAAAGTCAGAGAAGTTTCCAGATGACAGGTTCAGAAGTGACCCCACTTTGAGAAAGCCATTGGTCAGTGGGTCCAAGGCAGTGGTTCTCTGCAGGACTTGCTGATGCCATGTCAAGTTGCCACGGTGGTCATGCAGCCCTGGCCTGGGCACAGACTATGACACCGCCAACTTCCTTGCCTGCCTCCATGTATGGTGGCACAGGCCAGCTGGATAGTGACAGGCAGGTGTATTTCATCAGCCCTGGATTTCACCTTTGACTAAACAATGGCTGAGCTCACTAAGAAGCTGGATTCTAAATTTAGCACCAAACTCTGGGAAACTGGTGCATTTGCCCCCAGCGCCTGCGGCAACACGGGCTGCCAGGTTGCTGCTCCACTTCTCCCGTTAACGGTCTATCCTGATACCCAGGAGTCCTGCTGATTCACTCAGGGTTGCAGCAGGTGCAGGAAGGACCCTCCTCTGCTGTATAGCTGAGGAAGTAGGCTGTTAAAACTTCAGGGAGCTCAGTTCCCAAAGTGTAACAACCCCATCCCTCGGCTCCATTACCACGTGATTCTGTAGCCCCCATGAGGTACCCACAGACTCAACCTAGTCCCAGCTGCCTCTACAGGCAGAGCCTCTGGTCTCCATTCCATTCTGACTGGTTCTCTTGGCCTGAGAGAGGACTCCCAGGGTTGGTGTGATAAAGATATCTTTCCATCATCCAACCATGAGAGCTTTTCTTGCAGTATGAACCCTGCTGTCTGCACAGACCTGAATCACACAGTGGACTCCTGAGTCCTTGATTCTACTCCCTTAACCTTCATAAAAAACCCTGTGATGTGGGCGCTACAATGAACCCATTTCACATTGTGGCAAACGACTTACTGTGTGAGTACAATACCAGCCTCACTTCACACACCTGCGAGTCCAGGAATCCTTCCTTTCCAGAGCCCTGGCCACTGTATCTGGAACTTGGAAACCCACCCAGCAGCTGACAACATCCCTGGCCATCTTGCAGCCTGTGAGATTCGGCTTGGTTAGGATGGGGCTCCAGAGCCAGAGTTTCCTCCTAGAGCTCTGTGGGCCTGGGCAGGGAGATTACTCTCTCCGAGGAAGTTTCCCACATGAGGGAAAGGGAAGTGTTTAACAAACTAGGCTGATCTGCCCTCCCTCTCCCAGAAGTCTCAAGCCCTGTGTATTTCTGGTTGTGGCGCAGTGAAGCTGGCTGCCATTTTGTGGCTCACATGAGTTGTCATTTAGCTCTTTGGGGTGGGACCTGCAGCTATAGATGTCCCTTCAGCTTCTTTGGTTCCTGGGCCATGTCTATCATTCAGCTCCATGACAGGACATCAGCTTCTTCTGTAGGACCCCTCACTGTCAAGGCTGGCAAGAGTTGACACTGTTCAGCCTGCCCCTGTGACTTCTACCTAAGGTAACCATGATGTCCTGGAATTCCCCCAAGTTTAAAATTCTAAGTCTTGAGTCTCGGGAATACTCTCAGCTCTGAGAAAACAGGATATGGGTTGGTCACTTTGTCCCAGTTTGTGCTTACAGAGTCCAGCTGACTTCTTCTTTCTTTTCTTCATGCAACTCCCTTCCCAATTGCCTGTTCAGTGGAATTCAAGACCCAGCATCAGATGCAAAGAAGTAGCCATGCATTGTAAAGTCAATCCCCTGTAACAAATCCCAGTTAGGTAGGTAGGTGGGTGGTAGATAAATGATAGGTATATAGATAATAGATGGTAGAAGATAGGACAGAGAAAACGATTGATAGATGAAAATGGTAGATAGATGATTGATAGATGATAGATGATAGATAGATAGATAGATAGATAGATAGATAGATAGATAGATAGATAGATAGGTGATAGATTAGATAGATAGATAGATGATAGATAGATAGATAGATATATAGATGATAGATAGATGATAGATTCACTGGTAGATGATAGATATAGATATAGGTAATAGGATAGATGACATAAAGATGATAGGTGATTAATAGATAATAGATAAATGATTAAATATAGATACATAATAGGTATATGATATATATAGTTGATAGGCACATGGAGGGTTGTGTGGATGGATGCCGGGTAGCAGAAACATTGACTTTGTAGAGCTGTGAGCATTAAATGAGACATACACTGGCACAGTGCCTGGCACAGAGGAAACAGCCAATACCTATTAGATTTACTGCTCTTACTGCAAGCTCCTCACTGCATATGTGTAAGATGGAGGTGGCAGCAGCTGCACTTCTAGTCCTCAGAGTCACGTGTTGCAGGCAGTCACCCTTACCACAGGTGACAGCCATACCTTGGGACAGGGTGTTTATGGGGAGAGAACTTGCTGGGGTGCTAGCCAAGTTGTGTCTTGACATAGGTTCTGGTCACATGGGTGGGTGTACATATGTGTGACACTCCTCTGGGCCATACATGCACACTTCACTGAAGTATAGGTCAACAAAACATGAAATTTTAAAGAATGTTGTATTGGAAACTTCAGAGGAAAAAAATCTAATGTCTAAAAATGTGTAATTCCCCTCTACCAGCAATTCGCTGCAAGAATACTTCTTAAACCATAAGGCCACATCCATAAAATGGGTAGGCCTTGTTGGACATCAGGGAGTGACTTGTCCCCAAATTCTCTAAGTCTCTATTTCAAAATAAGCAAGAAAACAGAGGCAGCTCACAGAGAAGCAACACAAAACCTCACCCAGGGAGAAGGTTAATCCCCATGACAGTAGACCCATTAAGTGCCATGCTTAGTGTCAGGTGCCTCTCTGATGGTGGACCCACTATGTGCTAGGCTGGGTCTTGGATACTTCTCTGACAATAGACCTACTATGTGATAGGCTTGGTGCCTGTATTTCATCTATGGTACCCTATGTGCTGGGATTGGTGACAGGTGCCTCACTAATGGTAGACCTACTATGTGCTGGGCTTGGTGCTTCACTAACAGTAGACCCACTGAGGGCTAGATTCCATGCCGGGTACTTCACTGAATAATCTCATTTCCCTTACATAGAAAAACATGCAATCACTAAAAAGGGCTGTGTCTAAATGAGATTTTTACTCATTTGCATTTTCTAATCATTTTACTGTATTTCTATAGCAAAATAAACTATAGAAATTAAAAACTGAAAATACACAATTGTCAAAGAAGCTATTTTTCTCCCTGTGGGAAGGAGCCACTGTGCTGAATTTGGGAATCAATTGAGTATAATTCCAAATAGTTCTAAATTAATGCAAAGTTAGGCAATTATTGCACCTGCTGTATCATCCAGGGACTGTGATTGCCCCAGTTGCCACGTGCCTGATTTCAACTTTGATTAACCAAAAACAGTCTTAGTTGGAGGCAGAAGGAGACAGTCAGGAGGCCACCGCAATGAGAAACAGTAAAAGTGCTCCTGGACTCTGTTGCTATAGCAACCACACAGCAAAGCTATTTAGTTGTTAACTCCTGGGAGAAAAGGCAGGACAAAAATTAGTGTAAAGTTATAGTACAATTTGGACTGTAGATCTTTAACCTCTGCCTCCCCACTACTCCTCTGTGCGCACTCAGTACATTCCCAGCCGGCCTTTACTTGTGCCGTCTCTTCTAAGCTGGAGACAGTGCCTACCTGGTGACAGTGCGGTTACGCAGGGATAATCCCTAAACCCATGTCTAAACCAGAATGTGCACAGGAATCCCCTGGGGACTTGTCAGCACTCGGCAGATCTGGGTGGAATCTGAGATGTTGCTCCCAGGTGGTGCTGGGGCTGCTGGCCCATAAACCACACAAGGAAGTAACAAGCCCTTAACAGAGACTCTCAAGCTTCATGAAGAAGGGATCAGACCACTACGTGTTGCACCCTGTGAAGCAAGACAGTACCTGATGCAGAGGTGTCGGGGCCACTCACATGTTTAGATTGGTCATAGCTGAAAGGTAACCAATGCCTGTGGTATGTTGAAAGAACAATGCCTACTTCCTCTCTGGCCTTCCGGTCACCTCGTAGCAAGTTTTTATCTGTTGGGGTTTTGGGGGGGTTATTTTTTATATTTTATTTATTATTTTCATTTTATGTGTATGCATGTATTGTCTGTGTGTAGGTGAGTGCACCCATGTCATGCAATGCTCACAGAGGTCAGAAGAGGTGGTCGGATCCCCTCGAACTAGAGTTACAGACAATTGTTAGCTGCCATGTGGGTGCTGGGATTCGAACCTGGGTCTTTTGCAAGAACAACCAGTGTTCTTAACTGCTGAGCCATCTCTCCAGACCCCCTTTTTTTATGCTTCCAGAAATTATCACAAATATGTATCTTTATTCCTGAGAGAAACGGAAGCATACTCTGGTTTGTTTCTCCTGATATTCATACTGGAGATTGTTGTGGTCTGAATGTTTGTGAGCCCTAAAATTTATGTGTTGAACCCTAATTCTGAAGGGGATAGGATCAAGATCACAAGGAAAGTCAGTGGGAGATTATGGGGTCATTCAGGCTCTGCCTACCTGTATGCAGTTAGTGCCCTCAGGAAGGAAACCTGGGGGGCCATCACAGGAAGGCACATATGGGGTCATCTCTGAGGGATGTGCTGGTGCCTCTACCTGGGACTTCTCAGCCTCCAGAATTGTGAGCAATAAATTTCTGTTGTTTGTAAATTACTCAGCCTCAGGAAAATGGAAGGACTCTGTGGGGAGAGCAAGTGCTCCAAAGGGAGGTGTCAGAGAAAAGAGAAGGTCAGGGGAAGGAAATGCAAATGTTGCACATGATGAATATATATATTTATGATACAAAGCAGAAAGGAGAAAGAGGGATGCTAACAAGAGGGACAGGGAGGGTAATGGAGGCAGAATATAAACCAAGTACAGTGACATAAATGTGTGAAAACATCATGGCAAAACCCATTATTTTTATGCTAACTAAAAAATAATAATATGTGCCAAGTGAAATAAACATAAAAAATAAACTACCCAGCCTCAAGTATTTTGCTATAGCTTAGTCAGTAGGAACTAAGATATCTTTCCATATCTGCACAAATGGATCACTTCATTCATTTAATCAGTCATGTCGTAGTCTGTTCCAAATACATGTCATTCTCCAATTCGCTTTTCACTAGTGTCTATTCATTGAGCAAATTAGTGGGTTTCATGAGGACACTCTCATACAGGCATATCATGTACTTTGATCTTCTTCATCCCACATCTCCTGCCCTCTTACCCCTCCCACCAGTGTCCTTCCTCTTCCCAAATACTATCCCTATCAGCCACTTTGTTTTATTTTGCTCTGCTCTGTTTTAAGTCTAGGTTCTGCGTGTGAGAGAAGCCTACAAGATTTATCTTTCTGAGTCTGGTTTATTTCCCCAAACTTACTAAGTTCTAATTCCAGTTTCCTGCAAATGCCATAATTTTGTGCTTAATGACCAAATCGCACTCCATTGTATACATTTGCCATGCCGCATTTTCTTTATCTGTTCAATCTGTTGATGAAGGTATAGGCTGATTCTGTAATTCAGCCGTTATGAACACACAACAGTAAACATGGACGTGCAAGTATCTCTGCTGCCTGCTGCCTAGTATCTTTTGCTATTTAAAATCACGCTAAAATAAACATCCTTTTAGATATGTCCTTTGTGCATTAGCTGTTGGATAGGTTCTCAAAGGGGGAACAGCTGCATCAAAGGCTGTCTGTTTTTTTTTTTTTTATTAGAAGAAGCATTTCATTACATCAGCATTAACCTGTTCAATAACATTTTTCTGAGCTAGGGTACATCTCTTTCAAAATTGGCCATACATTTTTAGGTTTACAGATGAATTATTACACTTGTACAATCTTTTACTCATTATAAACTCTATAAGACATAAAATTAAATGAGCTTTTAACGTTTAAAAAAGATCTCCACTTCGTTGTTAAAATACACAGTTTCATACAGAAAAATTCATTTTAAGGCAATTGACATTGAGACGTTTTCACATGCATTTCTAATCTCTATATATCTGATTATTACTAGTGACAGTTGGTTAATTTCTGAGCTCCTTGGCATCTGAGCA
>NW_008359594.1:863769-888388 GCF_000622305.1 Nannospalax galili
TAGACAGGCTGTCTGTTTTTTTATCATGCTAAATGATGTTAATTGCTCATCAAATAAGTTGCACCAAGTCTATATTCTCACCAACATTTTTAAGAACCTCTGTTATTTTATGTGTATGAATGTTATGCCTCATGTATATGTGTACCCATGTCATGTAATGCCCTTGAAGGTCAGAAGACAGTGTCAAATCCCCTAGAACTAGACTTAAGGTCTGTTGTTAGCCATCATGAGGATGCTGGGAATTGAACCTGGGTCCTCTGCAAGAGCAATCGATGCTTTTAACTGCTGAGCCATCTCACCAGTCCCCTTACACTTTAATTTTATATACCATCAAAACCCTTACCAATCTTTTAAGTGAAAGAGTCCTTGTTTTCCTTTGATTTCATTAGCAGTAAATGGAATTTAGCCTTTTTCACATTTCAATACTATCATATAAACTAGTAAAGTGTTATTTTATTTAGGAAAGTATTGATTTTCACATATTGATTTGCTCAATGACTCAGTGAATTCTCTGACTTTCTAATAGCTTTTTCAGTTGATTCCTTGGGCTTTATGGTTATAGACAGAGGCATAGAATTTGAAATGCCAACTTTGTCTTTCTTTACCATTTTTATTCCCTTTAAAATTTACTGCAAGGAAAAAACACACAATTGGAGATCTCTCTTGTAAGCTTTTGAGTGTCCTGCCTTAGCAGGTGCAGCATTGTCCAATGGATCCTAAAACTATTTTCTCTTCACTTGACTGATACATTGTGTCCATTGAATAGCAACTCTCCGTCTGCCCCTCCCTCCAGTCACTGCCATTCTACTCTCTCCTTTCTGTTTGACCTCTTTGGACACCTCATGTAAGTGGAGTCATGCAGTATTTGTCCTCTTGTGACTGCCTTGCTTCCCCTAAGTATGATGTCCTCCAGGTTCATCCGTGTTCTCAAATATGGCAGAATTTCCTTCTTTTGTAAGTACTATTCCGTCTTACTATCATGTTTGCTTTGACTATCCATCAATCTATGGACATCCAGGTTGCTTCCACATCTTGGCTCACAATTTGCATACCCTTGCTTCATTCTCTCATTGGTTAATACTCTAGAAAAACTCAGTGAAAGTGGGCACATGTATCTTCTTCCTAATTTTAACAATGTTAATAAGTTTTTATCATTAAGAATAGTGCAGACTTTGATTTGGGATGTATTTTTGTGTTATTGAGGGAAAATGTTTTATTCAGATTTTCTC
This sequence comes from Nannospalax galili, assembly GCF_000622305.1. Classification (NCBI taxonomy): domain Eukaryota; kingdom Metazoa; phylum Chordata; class Mammalia; order Rodentia; family Spalacidae; genus Nannospalax; species Nannospalax galili. The sequence continues at coordinate 864,999 of NW_008359594.1, forward strand.
GTCTAATCAAACATTTCAAATCAAGTGTGCTAACTGAAGTTAAGACAGCATTTGCTAACAATGAACTCTCTCTAACTTCCTGAATGAGTCTCACCTAGTGACATATTTGGCAACAGCCCTGCATGTCTTTCAACTCTCTATCAGTTTTCCTTCGCGATTATTCTGTTAGAAGTCCATGTTGATCCCCAGAGTGAGGTTCATCTCTGTGATTCCCTTTTATGTTTCACTAGATTTGAAATCCATATCACACTGACTTAAAGCAAAATTTGTTACATTTCTTTTACAGTTCTCTAGAACAATTTAAGGAGTTGTGCGATTCTCCTTTTCTTCAAATTCAATAATGTTCGATTTATGTGTGAAAAAATTTTAAATGACTTGTAACATCATAAATGCCCAGCAATGCTAAAAATGATTGAGTATAACTTGAATAGGGCCAGTGAGATGGTTCAGCAGGTAAAAATGCTTGCTGTGCAAGCTTGATGGCTTGAGTTCGATCCCCAGACCCCATGGTAGAAGGAGAGAGCTGATTCTGTTAAGTGTCCTCATGCTGTGGCACACGCACATACACACACACACACACACACATACAGTGATACACAGATACACACATTCACACACAATAATAATATAAATAAAATTTAAAATAATAATAAAACAAGATTTAAAGCACCAATAATTGTAACAGAATGGTACACGCCTGCTCATTATCTAGACCAGAAAGCAAAATACCTCTTTGAAATTTTTCTTGTTTATTCCATGATAAATGGAATGAAAAAGGATTCATTCCACCAGGAGAATCAGGTTCTCCATCCATAACACAAAAGAATACTGAAAACTTACATTTTCCTGGAAAATAATCCAGTATTTCTTAAATTATTTATGCAGATATAAGTATTATTTAAGAACTTGCTTAATGTCCTCTGTACCTATGACTACTTTTTCATAATCATTTCAAGTTTTGTCTGTTTGTGCTTTTCCCTTTATGCCTTGTTGGTTGGCTAATGATTTGCCTATTTTGGTGTATATTTTATTTTAATTTCCTTACATCTTTGAGTTTTGTTCTACTCTTACCTTCTCTCTTTAAAAAGATTTTAAAGACTTTTGATTTTATTCATTTTTATTTATGTGTATGTGTGTGTCCCTGCTTGTGTGTGCACTACATGTATGCAGTGCCCGCAGAGGCCAGAAGAGGGCATCAGAGCCCCTGGAACTGGACTTACAGACAGTTGTGAGCTGCCATGTGGGTGCTGGGACCCAAACCCAGGTCCTCTACAAGAGCAGCCAGTGCTCTTAACCACTGAGCCATCTCTCCAGCTACTTTAAAATACTTTTTTACATTTATTTTTTATTTATTTTTTATTTATTTATTTATTTATTGTGGGTGCTTGTGTGACACAGCCCATGCACAGAGGTCAGAGAACAACTTGCAGGAGTCAGTTCTCTCCTTCCACCATATGGGCTCAGGGAGCCAACTCAAGTTGTCAGGCTTAGCACAAGCACCTTTAACCACTGAGCCATTTTGTTGGCCCAAGTCTTCCTGTTTCTGAATCAAAAATTTCATTTTCATTTTCGTTTTATAAATCCTTCAGTTGTTTTTAACTACATTTGAGTTTTTTTTTCAATTTTTGAGTCACAATGATTATTAATTTTTACTCATTAGTCATTGTTCATATCTAAGTGTTTGTATCTCACCAAAATTTATCTCCAAAGTGATAATATGGGGGGAGGGGTTGAGAATTAATTGGATAATGAGGCAGAACCTACCTTTAACCAATACCCTTATGAATAAGGCCAAGAAAGAGCCCTAGCTCCTTCTTCTATCTGAACAAACAGCCAGGAGAGAGGTCCTCACCAGACACTAAATCCACCACTGTCTTAATCTTGGACTTCCCATCCTCCAGAAATAAAGTCTTGTTGTTTAAAAGCTTCCAGTTTCCAACATTTCATTATACCAATCTGAATGAAGCAAGACAGTAATATAAGGCTTTACCTGTGTTCTCCAGATCTGTGCTGTCTGACACTAGCCCATATAGCCATTTAATATTGAATTATGGTTAATTAGTATAAGAAAAGCTAAAAATTCAGTTCTCTTATCAAATTATGCACTTTTAATGGTTCAGTAGCCATACAAGGTTAATGGCTACTGAAATGGACATCACAGATGAGAATGCTGTAGAATGTAACATAGACTGTAACATATATGTAGTCATCCAGGCTCAAACTCCTACAGTTGTATGTGACCAAGGCCCAATTCAAAACCATCTAAACCTTGAAGAAAAAAGATTACTCCAGTACCTGCAGTTCTAGAGTTTAGCCAACTCATCACAACTAGATTTGACACTTTGTGTATCTCCATCTTTTAATTCTGTTTATCTTGGCTACCTCGAATCATGTCATCAGGGTTCTTTCTCTTTCTCCCAGTCCCCTTTCTCTCTACTTGACCTTTCTCTGCTCAGATTAAGTAATATATGTCAAAGCAGTTACAACCTTCACCTTCAAAGTCAGATGGTGTGACTGTGAATGCTTACCATGAGCGTAAGCAATTGAGGACCTAACTTCTCCATGCATCAGTGTCTTCATATGTAAGCCCTACTCCAGGGAGGTGTTGCATATATTGAATGAGACACAGCATGCACAGCACTTAAACAGTACCTGGAGCATGTAAGTGTGTAGTAAATACTAGCAAGGTGTGGTCGCTCCTGCTGTGTGATCTCAGATAGCTGTAGGCTCACGTCATCTCGAAACAGCAGTCCCAGTAGGACACCATATTTTCCATAAGATGAAAAATCTCAGCTGGGAATCTGATTAACCCAATTTGGGTCAATCACTGTGACCTAATGCATTGGTTACTCTTGGCTGTTCGGGCCAGAGTCATGTGCCCCTTTTCTGTGACCAAGTTAGATGAGTAATTACACTTAAAATCCACATCAAAGCAATATGAAGTTTCAGTCAGTGGGAAATACTTTTCTAAAGAAAAATATTAGTCACTCTTACCAGAGGAAGGATACTGAAAAATGTACCAAGTAGTTGTAGACCAAAGCAGTCTTGCCTGTCACACTCTACCACTTGAATATTTTGTGTGTACACACATACGTGTGTGCATACACATGTGTTCACACTTCATGCATATCGTTTTTAAAAGCCACTAAAAAACAACTATCCTAAATACATCAAATATATATATATATATGGCTGAGGAGATGGCACAGTAGGTAATACACTTACCACACAAGTATGAAGACAAGTTCAGATCCCCAGAACCATCATAAAATCATTGCATTGAGTTCACATGGGTCTTGTGCATGCTATCACCATTGCTGCAAGTTCATATGAGCAAGTTCCCAGAGACCTGGAAAACTCTGTTTCCTTATGATCATGCACTACCCTTGGCTCTGACACTTTTCTGCCCCCTGTTTCAAAATACTCCCTGAGTCCTGGGTAGGTAAGGTTTAATGTAGGAGTCCTATCCAGGGACACACAATATTATTCTCTACACTTTGGCCAATTGTAGCCTCTGTGTTCATCATCCTCTGTTGCATGAAGAAGCTTCACTGGTGAGAGTTGAGAGATGCATTAGTATTTTCTCTACCCCTTGTCCCACTATGTTCCATGAGCCTTAGGTGTAGAGGTTCCATTGTAGATATGTCATTTAGGGTTAGGCATCTCATAGGCACATTCTCTGTGTGTGGCCAGTTGTGGAATCTGTAATAGTCTCCATCTGTTGCAAAAAGAAACTTTTTGATGATTGGTGATTGGTATACTTGTCTGTAAATATAAGGATACATATTTAGCATACAGTGAGAAGTTATGTTTGTCTAAGGATGTGACAGAGCAGGATTTTTTCTAGGCTCTCTAGCCATGTGTATTTGGCTATGTTTACCATGCCACACATGAGTTCCCTCCTATTCAGAGAGCTTCAGATCCAATTAGATAGGTGTTGATTACCCCCAAGATAAAAGTGTTACTATTACACGGATATAGTTTGCTGTGCCAATCATTATTGTGGTTATTAGGCTTTAAAGCTGGGGTTGGACCATTGATTGATTTTTCTCCCTAATGCAATCAGACAAAAATCCTGCATAGTACTGGGGAAATGAAGAGGAGCCCCAACCTTAGCTGAGGAACTGTTGGTAGGGGGTTGCTGCTAGGTGAGGGACAGTTAATCTTTTTTAAGGAGTGAGGCTAGAGAGGTTGAACAGACTCCAGTGGATGAACTCACATCAAAAGACATCTGGGGACACAAACTTGACTCTATAGGCCTTAACATATATGACAGAATATATGAAACCTGTGGGCAGGCTGGGGGGGTGCAGATAGGGGAAAGATCTAAATATGACTAATATGTATTTATGAAATGCACAAAAATATACATTGAAAAAATAATAAACCTGGCGCAGGCACAGTGGCACACATCAGTAATCCCAGTTGCTCCTACTGCAAAATGGAATGCAGAGACAGGAGAATGCTTGAAAGCTCATGGGTCAGCTGGACTGGCATTTGCAGCTGGCATGCACAGCAGCAAACAACAAAAGAGAGACCCTGTATTAAATAAGATGGAAGACCAAGATTCACACCCAAGATTGTCCTCTGACCTCCACAGGCATGCCATGGAATGCACATGCCTGCATTCACACACAAATAAACACACACATATGCACATCATATACTGTGTGTGTGTGTGTTAAAAGAAGACAACCCCAAAATGTTATCCAATTGTATCTAGCTCCAATCCCAGGATCCTCGAGTACTATACATTTCTGTAAATTATATCTGATGTGGTTCCTAGTAGTCCTGTAACCCATGACTAAATGATTATGTAACCACTTCCAAACATAATAGAGGGATGATCTCTCTCACACACACATACACATACACACACACACACACACACACACGTGTTGAGAAAAATGGAAATAAAGATCATACACCCTGCTACATAAAGATAATAAAGATTCCATTAGCTAACCATGGGATAAATTTCTTGGCCAGTCACTGCAGACACTGCAGTGCTTGCACTCTAAGGAAATGTCCTGTTTTTCCATAATCTTCTATTCAGAGACTTGGGGAGGGATTCCCTTTTTAGAGGAGACTCTGCCCGAAAAGCCTATTTCCTGTTGGTCTGATTAAGGAAGGCAGAGTTGCTTTGGGCCAGGGGCTATCAAAGACCCAGTTTTCTGGTTGAGGGTATTAGATCATATAATTCCTTTAGAATTCTGGTCTTAGATCAAAAATGTGTTTTCTGGTATTTCTGTCCAGCTGGACTTCCCACAATAGAAATCCTGCCACATTACAGTCCTTGAATCTGAACCCCTCCTGTCCCTTACAAAACAATCCTTCCAGAAATTTTGGATTGAGTGGATATTAGTAGATAAGCACTTTCATAATGAATTTCAATTTCTTCTAAAATTCTTAAAGAACAACCTGATTCAAGAACACTTGAAATAATACAATGGGAACATTTTCTTAGGTAACCACCTTAGATCTTCCACAACCAAAAGCAGGCAGAAAAGCCCACCCACTCCTTAAAAGTTTAATGGAGAACAAAAGATCTACATTTTATACAATATGAGATAGCTGATAGGCACAATCATAATTATATTGTCAGACATTTCTGCCATTACAAGTCAGAGTCAAAGTTAGCTAACACTCTGAAAACCAAATAAAATGTCAATCTATCCAACTTTGGAGTGCTAGCTGTAAAATTGGAGTTGAAACTTCATTCATATCTGTAAGAGACCAGTTCTCTTATATACCCTTAGTCAGACTAGGAAGTCTATATAGAAAAAAATTAATAAGTTCCTAAGCATATACATTAACTATACTTTTGTTGAATGAATATGTTCTCATTTAAAAGAGAGGCCCAGCAACTCACCATGGTCATGTCAGGATTCCTGGCTGCAAGCAACAGAGACTGAGTCTGATTAAGTAGGAAAGGAGTTCAGAGTGCCTTGTCCTCTGAACTACAGGGGGAGCTAGGGCTTGAGTCGAACAGTTCTAGATCAGTGTCCAAAGCCATACTGTAGAACTCTCCAACTGATGGACCCTGCTAGTCCCCTGGTTCGTCTCTGTCTCTGACAGCCAGATGCCTCTGCAGAACCTCCGTCAGAACAGAAATTCTACTCAGAGCCTCTTCCTCTTGTCACTTACTTCTAAACCAAAAATCTTAAGTAGGTGAACCTAATAAGCAAGAATGAGGTCACACACCTACCTCCTAGACACCAAGGAAGCTAGAGAAATGAGTTCTCCAAGTTGCTTCTCAGGGACCTGTAAGGCTCGATGTTCTCTAAATATAGCAGTGTGACTCAGAGGGACTCTAAATACCCATAAAGCATGGCCAATACCCATTTTGGTTGTCCACCTTGATTCTCCAGCTCTGAAACCCACATTTAGACATTTGGATGAGACAACTGTCACAACTGCATTTCTTTAGGAGTTGTGGACATCAACTCCTGGAAGAAACCTCCAGTCTATCACATAGAAAAATGCAATTGGCACCAAGAAATATCTATCATCTTTCACAGATTCTTAAGTTGATCCTCAAGATACCATTGTTGAATGAACTTCATAGTGAGCAAATCTGGCTTGGATGGAGTCTCCACTCTCCCCGGTGTGATGAGAAGCATCTCCTCCAGGTAGAGACTCGGGAGAACTTTGATGGCATTCCTCACTGCTGGCTCTTCTGTGTGCATCCGGGATATCTGGTTGATTATTGTCAATGTTATCAGTAGCCTGACAGGGTCTGCCCCTTCTGATTAAATAAGGTCTTTTTGTATGTGTATGTATTCATGTCTGTATGGATGCACGTATGTATACAAATGTATGTGCACATGTATGCAGGTATGTGTGTAGATCAGAGATCAACCTTGGGTGTCATCCTATGGTGACATTCACTGTTTCTTTACTAGGCCCTGGAACTCACAGCTAGGCTGGCTGGCCGGCCAGTAAGCTCTGGGAACCCACATGTCTCTACCTCCCCAGTGCTGAGATTACAAATGCACGCTACCCCACAGGGCTTTTAAGTAGGTGCTGGGGATGGAATTCATTTCCCCAGCCCCCTGAAGAAGGTCTCTTTTCTTTTTTTAAGAGGAAAGCCCAAAAGCAGCCCCCCCCCACTACCACAAACTATGCAGTCAAGTTTCCCACATTTGGGGAAACTGCAGGGGTCAGCACATCCGGAATGCAATAAATAAGTCTCACCCTGAGAAAACCACCTTTGTGATCAAGGTATCTCCCCTGCCAGGTAAGCTTATGAGGTCTCTTTATAGCTGCCTTCTTTATTACTTGTCCCTCCTCTGATTACCGAGCACTTCACTCTAGCTTCCCATGCTTGATTTGATAAACTGATCTTTCTTTAGCATCTGGACTAACATTCTAGCACATTCACCAAGAGGGTGGCAGGTCACTTATCAAGATTTCTTTTCAGAGTCCCTTCTTGAGAGTTAGCGCCACCATCAAGGCTACTTTAAGAAGGAACATCATCTTCCATCCCATTTCTGCCCTCCCAGAACCCTCCCCTGAAAGCGCATTAAGTTGTGGTTGATAATAGAGAACATTTGTCAATCCTCCTACAGAAATGGAATTCAATATGAAAGAACAGTGTTATTTGAAAAAGAGTGGGTCCTCATCTGCATACCAGGATCCCCAGAGGCTCTTCTGGAGCATTCTGATCCATATTTGATATGTAGGTTGAAAGGGAACAGATCACAGTCTGACTGCTGCCTCCCACATGTCAATATCACAAACACAAGACAAGGATAAACTAGGTGGACCTCATGTATGTATGTTGGCGGCCTGAAACATACAAAGCTATTTCTTAAACATACAGTTAATAGAAACAGCAATCTCCTGCCTTTACCCTTCCCACCTCCATATACTCAACTGATAGGATATCTGCCTCCCTACCACAAACGATCAGGCTTCCGCCACTATTCCTGACTTACTAGCTCACTGCAAGGTTGACTTCCGGCTGTATTGAATGAGAGTGTCACTTCTAAACTTTGCCCTTTCTCTCCACCACACTCTAACATCCCAATACAATCATTGCACTGATCGAAGCTCCACTTTTAGCTACCTTTGTAAATAAGAGCTGCAAACTACCATGATATTTCCTGTTCCATCAAATGGTTTCCCGTTTCCATAAGAGTTCCGATGGCCCTGTCTTCCCTTCAGTTTGTGCTCCTCTATTCCTATGTCTAGTGCTTTTTCCTTTTCTTTTTGGTTTTGAGACAAGGTGTCACCCTGAAGCCCATGCTGGCCTGGAACTCACTCTGTAGCCCAGACTGGCCTCAAGCTTGCAGCAATCCTCCTGCTTCAGCCGGCCGAGGGCCAAGATTACAGGCATGTGCACCACCCCTGGCTACCATCACATTTTAAACACTGATAAACATTCTGTTCTATAACATAGTTTCATTTTCCATAGAGTGAAACTAAATACCAACCGCAGTAGGTGTTGTTTACATGGTTATGACCATGGGACAAATATTCACAGCCCAGCAGAGTGGGATCACAACCTGCTCTTTCTTACATAGTTATTTGCTTTTTCCGAAGTTTATAATTCTGTTCTATTTCTAGAATCTGTTTCCATTTTCCCCATACACCCTACAATATCACTTGCTCTATACAGATCCTGCTGCCCCAGTACCTCTGTTATCAAGCACTCAACTGGCACAGGGTGTCCTGGCTTTCTCTGCACTGACTTGGGGTCAGTTCCTGGGTTTCCTGAGTTCTAGACCTTGCTGGCTTTGTTGAGTCCTTTGCTTTGCTGCAAACGTGGTCTCAAAATACCTTTGCAGAAAGTGCGAGTGTAGGGAGCAACATTTCAGCATTCCAGCACGCTTGAAAACATTTTATTCCTGCCTTTTCATTTCAGTTTGGCTGGGTATAGAATTCCTACAAATTTTCCCCTCCCCAAGCACAACAAATCATAATATACTGAGTGCAGGAGCAGAAATAAGAGTCCAACTGCCTTCTAGAAAGCCAGAGGCTGAAAAGAATTCAAAAGGGTTATGTTTCATTAAGATGTGATGTTAATATGCAATTGATATATTAATTTTTAATTAGATTTACAATTTTGTGGGAGAATGCACGTGTGGGGAGGGCCAGAGGGCTATTTCAGGTGTCACTCCTCAGTAATGCTCTCCACCTTGTTTTGCTTTTTAAATTTTTGACATTTATTTATTTTGTGTGTGTATGTGTGTAGTGTGTGCACACATATGCATCCACACATGAATACATTCATGCATGCCCTTGCAAGCTCATGGCACAGAGCACATGTGACGGTTAGATGTCCCCTTCTCTCCTTCTGCCTCCACGGTGTGAGTCCGGGGATCAAACTCAGATCACCAGACTTGGTAGCAAACACCTTTACCTACCAAGCCATCTCAACTGCCCTCTACCTTGTTTTTTGAGACAGAATCGCTCACTGGGACCTGGAGTTCACCCATTGAGCTAGACTGGATAACTAGCAAGTAAGCTCCAGAGATCCACCTGATTTTAGTAGATAAGCCATCCACACAGCACCACATTAATTTAAAAAAAAAGTATTAATGCCTTAAAGTAGCATTTTTTTTTTCTCCTCCAAATCCCAAAGGCATTCCTGTTCAGGATGGGCTGTGCTAGTAGGAAAGCCGGTGTGGTCTAAGCTTTGTTCTTAGGATGGCTGAGTTGCCCCAAGGTCTTATAGGTGCTTGGTGATGACACTTTTCAGTCGTATGTCTACATGGTGGCCTTCATTCCTGGTCTAGCTCTCAGTGTGCCCTCTTAATAGAAAGCTTTGTGCCTCTCTCAGGAAAATGAGTCTCTGTTTTATATATAGTTTCTTCCCCTTTGTTGTCCACCCAAGCTGCTTTCTTTTTTGGGTGAGGGAGTCTTTTTGAGACAGGGTCTCCCTGTAGCCCCAGCTGACCTGGAACTCACTATGTGGACCAGGCTGGCCTTGAACTCACAGAGATCTGCCTGCTTCTGCCTCCCTAGTGCTGGGATTAAAGGCCTGCACTACCATGCCCAGCATCCCCCCAAGTTTCTTAAGTTCCAGTTATTCAGTGTGGTATTTACTATCTGATGCCACCTTACAGTAATGCTTGAATAAGGACAGTCTAACTCAGCATCCAGTCTGAGGCCAAGAGCAGACTCTTGCTGAGAGTCTGCTCCTTCAGATTTCTCGCAGAACTCTTCTCAACGAGGGCCCACTTGTTCTTTTATTAAAACAGTACATCCAACATGAAATGAGGAAGAAAAAGTCAGACCCTTATCTTGCCAGAGAATTTTGTCCTTTCTGATCCTTACTGATTTAGAATAGCACACAAACAATCACAAGCAGACGTTATCAATTTAATTTCATCTATTACTTGTAACTGTCACTTTCAATGATCTAAATGCTTTCTTTCTCCCTAATCATTAGGCTTTTATGGTATCTTCTTCATGCTTTGCAAATGTGTCTTCAGAAATCTATGTGGATACTAATTAGATATGTTTTTTTAATGTTTTGAACTTTTTACATTTATATATGGGGGGCACCTTGTGGAGGTCAGAGATAACACAGAGTCAGTTCTCTCCTTCCACCACATGGTTCTTGGGATCAAATTCAGGTTCTCAGACTTTGCAGCAAGTGCCTTGACTAGCCCATGTTTTTGTTCCTCCAAATTATCTATTTTTCATGTTTTTGTTTGTATCTTTCTTCCATGATAAAGGATTTCTCCAGTTCTTGTGTGTGTGTGTGTGTGTGTGTGTGTGTGTGTGTGTGTGGCACGCACCCACGCTCACATACTGTCTATCTGTCATTGGGACTGCCTCAAGGCTTTGTGCATGGTAGGCAAGTGTTCTACCGCTGAGCTACATCCCGAGCTCTTGGTTTCTTCAGGGCTTTTCTGTGTAGTACACAGGCTGACCTCAAACTCCCTATCCTCCTACCTCAGCCTCCTAAGTGCTAGGATTACAGGTATATGCATCACACCCAGCTACGTTTAGTGTTTCTTGATGTCTCTTTACATATAAGAATGAAGGAAGGAAATTGAGAGGCTTATGGACACAGGTGGCTTCATTAGCCTAGGGTGACAAACAATGAGCCAGTGGATGAACTAAAAAGGGTGGTTCCTAAATACCCAAATCAGGTTGCTGTAGGCTCAAGACCATCCAGTCCTCTAGCAAGAGCCCTCTCATATTTCTTTCTCCACTATAAACCAAACTCTTGTTCATCCCATCTGGAGGCTGGAGAGTGTAGGCTCCATTACTGTGGGTAACTGCTCCCCTCTTGCAGCCCAGCCCCTGCCCCACAGCCACTCCTTCCCCTGTTCCCTCTGACAGTGGCATTTCTACCTCCAGCTGCAGGAGGCCATGCTGGGAGGTAGCTATGACAAATAGCCATCCCTCCCCATGCAGACCATTTCCACATTAAAAACCAGTAGGCTTCCAGCAGCTTCTGCTGACAGCATAATGACTTTTATCAAAAGAGAAAGTAGGTTCTATTCTACTCCCTCTGTACATTATTTTCTTCTCTTCCCCCACTCCTCCTCCTCCTTGTTCCTTCTTTCTTTTCCAAGCTATACTCTGGCCAAAAGCACCCGATGGTATTCACTTCATGTGTTCTGGGGCCTTCGGAGAGTGTTAAAAATAATAAACTCCCAGTCACTGCTGACTGTGGCTCCTGCATGTTCGCAATCAGTCAGGTGGCATCTTTACCACCGCAGTGGCTTCATCATCATAATCACCAAGAACAAGGACTGTATTACACGCAGAGTATGTTCCTGCCATATGGTTCTAAAAGAAAAGTCATTTCTCAGAAGAAAGGGCTGTTTGGGGAATGTAAATATTTCGAATTCACCAAAGTATTACAGCTTTTTGAAGGATTTTTTTTCTTTCCTGCTGTGAGCACTGACAACTTACTTCTGCTTAGAAATTAATTTGGATTATAAGTCTTTATGATTAATCACTGCTACCCAGCTCCCCTCAGCCTCAAGGCAGTCCCAAATTAGGGGCCCAGACAGGTTTTGCCCTTCAGCCTGCATGGGCTGAGGTTCTGCTGTCAGACCTTGAGCACTGAGGTAGTCTCAAATGCCTGTGATCTTTTCACATTCGAGTTGGTCTTCTCTAGTACTTAATCCAATTTAAATTCCCAAAGATGGGATTTGAACCCCTGCTTCTGGAATCTTCTTACACTCCTCTTTACCTTTCTGTTTTGTTTTGGGGGTTTTAATTTTCTTGTTGTTGCTGCTGCTGCTGCTTTGAAACAGAGATTCATGTATGCCAGGCTGGCATCCAACTTCCTAAATAGTGGAGGATGACCTTGAACTCCTGATCCTCCTTCCTTCATGTCCCAAGCTCTGGGACTGCAGGCATGCTGCACCTTCCTTCATGTCCCAAGCTCTGGGACTGCAGGCATGCTGCACCGTACAGGTTACTCTCTACCTCTCATCTGACTGTTACGAGATGAAGTTCTACTCTCAGTGTATCCTTTGGACAAAGACCTCTTTGGCTGAAGACCCTGATCCCATGCATGGCCTCAGTTCCCTTGGGGAATGGGTCCAGGGCCACACAATGTCATGGCATGCTTCCATCACAGTAAGTGGGAAACTTGGGGCACCTGAAATGTGAGACTCCATGAGATGAGTGGGGGGTTTTCCCTCAAAGATTTAAAACAACTCTGTTTAGTCTCTTTTTTTATATAAAAAATACTTTATTTTTATTCTGTATATGTTTTGCCTGCATGTATATAAGTGTACCATGTGTGTGTAGTACCCACAGAGGCCAGAAGAGGTCATCAGATTCCCTGGATTTGGAGTTATAGACAGTTGGCCAAGTTGGTGCTGGGAACCAAACCTCTGCAAGAGTAGCCACTGTGCTTAACTGCTCCAAGTCCTCTGTTTAGTCTTTATGAAGGTCAGAAGGAAGACTGGTATGACTAGACTACATCTGAACCTTCTATGGGCCATGGAGGCCAAGCAGGAAAGTGTGATTTGCAAGGTTACCAGCACAAAAATGTCTTTCCAAAGCTTTGAGAAGATCAAGCTAAAGGCCAGCAGAGTAAAGGAGCAAGCAAGTATATTAGCCTCCCTTGTAAAGGGACTACTGTGTGCAGGCACCGGTTCATGCTAAGGGCTCAGAGGAAAGTCAGAGTATAGCTGCCCCTCCTGTCTCTTGCAGTCTAATAGGGGGAGATTGAGGAAGGAGAGAGGGAGATAGGGGGAGAAAAGGGAGAGAGGTGGAGAGAGAAGGCCAGGAGGAAGGGAGAGAGGGAAAGGGGGGGCAGAAGGAGGGAAGGAAGTGGAGAGGGAGGGCAGTGGAGAAGGGGGAAAAGAAAGGAAGAGAAAGGAAAAAAAGTCACTGGTAGTAAACTCCACAAAGAATTAAATAGACTAGCTGCACAGCAAGCAGATGTGTCCTGATTCATTTTGCTTGTTCAGGGAAGGTCACCCTGAAGAGATGAAATCTGAGTGACAGTCAGAGGAAATCCATGACTTCCAGACACACATCAGGGATCTCTGTTGAGTGAGGTCTGCTGAACTTTTGATGTGTGTGCCAGCACCATTTAGCAGGTACAAAGATGAGGACACAAAAAGTTGAAAATAACTTACTCATGGTCACCCAGTGCTAGCGTCTAGAATGCCCCCCAAAGTCACCATGTTGAAAGGCAGGAGCAGCAAGTGGATATAAGTGAACTGAACACGGTTTTCTGAAATAAGCTCTTCAGGGAATGAGACCTAGAAGCATGACACACCCAGATCCTGGCCTGGCACACAGCTGTACTGTGAACATTGACCCCAGACAGACAGAGCCCCTCGGTGCCCCTGACCTGAGTGGCATACTGCAGCATTAGTACTAGGCATACATTGTGTCGGAAAACATCGTGTGATTTTATTTTCCTGAAAAAGCAAAGGAAAATGTCCTGCAATATGACCCGGTAAAGAATCCCAGCATCTCCCTAGGGAGGAGCAGCCAGGCTGAAGAAGAAGCATTGCCAGACCTAGGGAGGAACACTGCCGGGCTGAGGGAGGAGCACTTCTGGGCTGAGGAAGGGCCACTGCCAGGCTGAGGGAGGAGCCCAGGAAGGCTGGTTCTGGAACAAAGCCCCGCCTCTTAGGTGCATGATGGAGGTGGATGTGGTTTCCTCTCCCTCTAATTCCCAACACTTCTCCCTCCAGCACTTTCACAGAACCTCATTACAAGAGCATTTAGCAGGGCTGTTTTAAAATGTTTGGTTCTGGTGGGTGTTGGGGAAATATGATTAAATCAAAATCTTCCAGCCCAGAAAACCTCCCCACAGAGGTAGAGGGAGAGAAAGCAAAAAATTGCATTATTGAATAAGCATCAAGTTACACTGCGATGCATATGTAGGGAATTGTGTAAGAGATGGCAAAGGCTGCAGGAAGTCTCACCCTTTCCTGTAAGAAAGGAGGTTCAGCCATACAGTCATGCCTTCGAGGTCAGCAGTAAGCAATCCTCAAGGAAGAGGGTTCAACAGCACGATTTCTCAAATTTCATCTTACACCCAATTAAAATGTTCACTGGCTCTGTCCAAAGGGAAAATAAACTTCTGCTTGTATGAGAGAGAGAGAGAGAGAGAGAGAGAGAGAGGTGTGCATATGAATGTGTGCATGCATTCCTGCATAATATGAACAACATGTGCCACGGCACACACGTGGAGGTCAGAGGACAGCCGCAGGTGTCATTGCACCTGTGAGACAGGATCTTTCTTGTTTTTCCACTGTGCAGGGCATGCTAGCTCACCCGTGAGCTTCCAGGATTTCTCCTGTTTCCTCCTCCCATGTCCCCATAGGAGCCTGAAATTACAGACCCTCTCAATACATGTCGCCTTTCCTGGGTTCTGAGGATTCAAACTTGGGATCTCAAGCTTGTACCATAAGGAGGGAGTTTGGGTACATGGTATCTCCTGACTTCCAGGAAACTGGGGGGGCAAGGACACTATCTTTTTTATTACATTTCAGATCCTTAGGAAAGTTCATCCTGGGTCTTTGGGTCACATGGCTGACTAAAGGCTATTTCCTCTTTTAAAAGACTTACATGTATTTCAAAGAGACAAGGAGAAACTCAAAATTCCAAGTTTTCTATTTTTTTAATGTTTTTCTTTTTTTACTTTAATTTTTACAAAAACTTAATATTGAGAATTTCATATATGCATAGAAGGTGTTTTGATCAAATCCATGCCCACGCCCTCCTCTCCAACATTCCCCCCCTCTGAAGAGGTAACCTTAAAATCTTTTAAGGATTAGATAAAAGCTCCCAAATACTGACATTTTTGGCCTTGGAACAGCATATGTTGCTAACAAGCCCAAGAAAATTTTGACTTTTAACCAAGAAACTGGCTACTTTTCTTTGGGGTCTTTTTATCCTAATTGCCTAGCCAGTTCCTACCTCCTATTCTTATCACACCATCCTCTAAAGAGGTTACCCAGATTGCCAATAGGGAATCGGGATGCAGACTGCTCTTGGCTTCTTCTGCTGAACAGGGACACAGGGTAAGGCAACTGGAGTACCCCTTCAATGGGTCTATCTAAAAGACTTCTAAATGTTATTAGGGAAGGGTTCATGGAGTTTCTTATTTTTAAAAAATATTTTATTTATTATTAGTTTATGTGTATGAGAGTATTGTTTGCATGTTGTGCAATGTCCATAGAGGTCAGAAGATGATGTCAGATCCCCTGGAACTGGAGTTACAAATGGTTGTTAGTTGCCATGTGGGTGCTGGGAACCAAACCTGAGTCCTCTGTAAGAACAGCCAGTGCTCTTAACCACTAAGGCAGCTCTCCAGCCCCAAGTCTCTTATTTTTAACCAGCAGAATTAAGTCTCTCATTTTTATTTTCTATTTGTACTTCCATGGGCATAAGGAAGCTATTTTGGTGAACTTTATTTTTAAATAATCTTTTTAACACAGAAATTGTGAAATTTTCTAAGGGGAAAAAAAAGGTAAATTTTCTTAAGGACAAGTCTTAATGGGAAATCACCACCACTACCCTTGGTGATGTAAAGCTACTTTATGCAAAATGGTTTGCACATTTTTAAGTAGCTTCAAAAGTCAGCAACCGCGCAACCAACAGCAGTTACCATGGTAGCAAAAGTTGGTGTTATTCTAAACCACTTGGTGATGAATTGGCTGGGGCTGTGGTTGGGTGTAGGAAGCCATGTTCTTTGTGTGGAACTCGTGTGTGTGTGTGTGTGTGTGTGTGTGTGTGTGTGTGTGTGTTCATATAGAGGGGGCGCACAGGGTGCACAAGCATGTACAGATATGTACCCATGTGGAGGCCAGAGGTCAGCTTCAAGTGTCTTTCCTTGGATGCCATATCCACCTTTTTTTTGAGATGGAGTCTCTCACTGGCCCAAAACTCTTCAAGTAGGCAAGGCTGGCTGACCAGCCAATGAGCTCCAGGAGTCTGCCTGTCTCAGCCTCCCAATGCTGAGATTACAGGTATGTGCCACCACACCCAGCTTTTTCTTACATGGGTTGAAGGGATCGAATACAGATCCTTATGCTTGCAAAGCAAGCACTTTTCTGACAGAATTGTCTCCCCAGGCCTTTACATGAAGTTCTTCATTCTCATACTACTTCACAGGCAAAGAACAGGCACAGAATACTGTGTAGAAATCAGGGTGCAAATGTGAGACATAACATACGAGGTCAGAGAGGCCACAAGTGAGAACTCAGGGGGTCCTGGGAAATTAGAAACGTGTGCATTTTTCCTTCCAACCGCCTCACTGAGGACTGGAGGAAGGAAGGGATGGAGGGGACTGACTGGTAGTCACTGTGTTCTGCATGGAAATTCATTGACTACACTCATCACCTGTACCAGTGCCTCCAGTGACTGCCACCATCCCCAATTTACAGGTAAGGAAGCCAAGGGAACAAGTCCAAGGTCACAGAGTCGGTAAAGGAGTTGGAAACAGGACCCTGAATCTCAGCCGAGCTTAGGAGCTGGCAGTGTTGACCTGAGAAGAAATCACTTTCACAAATGCGGGAACAAATAGTTATTGGTAAATTTAGACACAGAACCAGTAGAGACACTGTGGCATCTTCCCAACATAAAAACATAGCTCTCACCTCAAAGGGGAAATGAGATCGTTTATTTTGGAGCCAAATATGAGTGATCGTGGCCCAGTAAACACAGATTCAGGTTACCCCAAATTCCATGTTCCAGTGGGGCAACAGTTTTGTTAAGTTTTTATAAACTTTATTTATTTATTTATTCAATATGTACATATGTGGGAGGTGGCACACATGGCACAGCACACATATGGAGGTCAGAGGACAACTTGTACCATGTGAGTCCTGGGGAATCAAACTCAGATTGTCAGGCTTGGCACAAAGTGTCTTTACCTACTTAGCCATCTTGCTGGCCCTCTCGAAATGCCATAAACCAAGACTCTTTTCAAATACATTTCTGGAAACATTACGTATGGGTTACAGCAAAGTGGGGAAATCTGCTACAGACCTCAGATGCTATCTGATGACATTCTTTAGCCTTTTGGTTGGTGGAAGCTAGTGATCTGTTAATATATTCCAAAAGATTTCACCTGTTAGTCACAGGACATTAGGTCAAACAAAGAGATGGACAAGGAATGGCTGTTTAGGGGGGCTAAAGAGAGCCCAAGACAAATTATAATCAAGCTTTGAATCTGCAACATTCTAACCTCTCTACAACTATCAAAGTTCTAATCAGTTAATCATCCCTGAAGAAGGTTCAGTATAAGGTGGCAGTTCTGTCCAGGAATTTTATTCACAGTTCCCCTGTTCATAAAATATCATATTTTGTGCATACAGGGGCCAAATATCAATTTTCTTTCATTGCTAGGAAGGCTCATTCCTAGAGTCTGATTTAGATAAATCTGGAAAGCAGTCCAGGAGATGCCATTGAGGAACAAACTCCTGGACCATATCAAATCTACTAGGCATTATGATCTGGGTCAAAGGTACAGCCCTTCCACGTCATGAATGTGCAGGGTGTGGTGCTGTACTTGAACCGCAGATCCTCCCTGTGACAGCCACTGCACCCAGTCAGGGCCTTCCTCCAGTCTCCATGACACATGCAACTTACTCAGGACAGGCAGGGTACAAATGACTGGAGTCCCTGGGAAGAGAAGGAAGTGATATGCCCAGGCCCTAATTTGCCAGTGTCACCAGGGCACAGTCCAAGTCTCCCTGAGGTCCTCAGTCAGTCAGAACTCTGTTTCCCATCATGACCACCTGTGTTGGTGTCCTCTCTCCATCTCGTTCCTTCCTCGTGACTGTTTGTGATTTCCCAGGATCATCTTCCTGATAAGCCGCGTTCCCTCAGATCCTGGTTCAAGCCTACTAGTGCAAGAACCTCTCACATGCTAGTGCAGACCAAGAATGTCCACCTCCTGAGCCATGGATGGGTGTGAGGAACACAGCTCTGAGTTCAGAGGCACTTTCCCTGAGTCCACTGAAGGAGCCTCCTCACCTAGAGACAGGACCTGGGGTCCAACAGAATCAAATGTCCAGGACAACTTTCTCAAGTGTCAGGAGTTGGGGTAAGAGGAAGAAAACCACTTCCCTCCCTTGCTTCTCAATCCTGTAGGTTCTAGCTACTGGTCACACCAGTCACTCACTGTTGTGTGCCCTTGTGAGCCCTCCCTGATCCATAACATAAGAGCCTCCTGGTGAGGCCATGTCATTCAGAATACCATAGCAGCCTATGTGCTCGCAGGAAGGAGTGTCAGCAGAGTAATGTACCTGGAGAGGGCAGGGCCATATCAAGAAAGCTTCACAATCTTGAAACAGCAAAGTGCTTCCCCTTCAAGAGATGAATCATGGGGCTGGAGAGATGGCCCACTGTTAAGAACGATTTCAGCTCCCAGCACCCATATCAGGTGGTTCACAACTACCTGGAACTCCAGCTCCAGGGGCCCTGATGTCTTCTTCTGGCTTCTGCAGGCATCTACACTCAAGTGCTTACACACACACGCACACGCAAGGCACACACAATTAAAAATAATAAAAATAAAAGAGATCAAGCCATCAGAGATGGCTGGTAGCTTTCCTCTCACAATAATGCCTTATCCAGTGTTAATATAGTTTCACCTTTTATGTGTGTTGGGGTGGTGTTTGGACTAACTTGGCTCCCCATTGCACACCAACCACCAGCCAGGCTTTTTACATGGGTGTTGGGTTCGAAGTCAGGTTTTCATCTTTGCACAGCAAGCATCCCACCCATTGCACCTACCTGTCTCCTGGTTCAGCTTCACCTTTCTCATTACTAATCTGTGACAAGTCTTAATAACTAAAAATTTTAATAACTTGCCACATAGACTGTAAATATTTTTCTAGTTTTATTTTACCTGTAAGTTTTTTTATATGATGGGTTTGTAGATAAAATGTGCCTGATTCTTATGTTAATTTGTTTTAATTGACAATAATTATGTACATTTATGGAATACAATGTAATGTTTTTATCAGTTGTAAAAATATTCAATCAAGCTAATTAACACATCAATTACCTTAGCAACTTACCGTTTTCTTTGGTGAGGATGTTAAAAATCTAATCTTCTTTTAGCAATTTTGAACTACACAATACATCATTGTTACCTGCAGTGCAAGAGATATCTCAGACTTGTTTCTCTATTTTTACTAAAATTTTGTGCCATTTGATGAGCATTTCCCTTTTTGCCATCCCTGCTCACCTCCCGTGGCTTCAGGTGCTTCCTGCTCTGTTTCTGAGACTGTTCTAGACTCCCGGTGTAAGCGGCATCACACCGTCTGCCTTTCTGCACCCTCCTTATTTCACTGTCACATCTTCCAGTTTCAGTCATGTCATCATGAGTGACAGAATGTTCTTCTTCTCCAAGACTCCATTGTAGCTCCCTGTGTATATAAACTACATTTCATTATCTATCCACCCACAGATGGATACCAAGTTGCTTCCTTATCTTGACTGTTGGGAATAATGGTGAAATGAGCAGAGCCATGCAAATATCCCTTCAGTGTGTCAAGTTCATTTCCGGGCAACAGAAACAGAAGTGCAGCCACTGGCTCATATGACAATTCTACCTTTAGCTTTTTTGGAGAAGCTTCCACATAATTTCCCCAAATGGCTTTCTGTTCACTCCCACTCTTGCCAACACTGCAGAAGTCACTCCCTCCTCAACAGCCCAGGCAACACTTGATCTCTTTCCTCTTCTTGGGAACAATCATTCTAGCAGGTGCCATGTGACATCTCGTGATGCTGATGAGAGATGTTGAGCATTTTTCTCATGTACCTGTTGGCCGTTCCTTTCTCTTCATTTAAGAAACATTCTATTCATATCTTTGTGTGTATGTGTGTGTGTGTGTGTGTGTGTGTGTTGCCTGCATGTATGTAAGTGCACTCATATAGTGGAGTGCCGTGGAGGCCAGAAGAGTTGTGTCAGATTCCCTGGAACTGGAGTTATGGACAGATGGTTGTTAACTGGCATGTGGGTACTGGGAACTGAACTCAGGTCCTCTGCAAAAGTAGCCAGTGCTCTTAAACACTGAGCCATCTCTCCGGCCCTCTATTCTGATCTTTTGCCTGATTTTTAATCAGGCTGTTCTCCTACTATTTTCTTTTTTTTTTTTTTTTGAATTTTTCAATTTACATACAATACAATTTGACAATATTTAGATCCCCTCCCCATCCACATTTCCCCTTATTGCCTCTGCCATCTCTGTAAGAGATTGACTCTGCCCACTCTCAGTAGCCATCAGTTGCCACAATTTCCTTAGGTTGGTTTGGGGTTTTTGTCCATGTCTATACATGAATTTTGTCTGGTTCTAGCTTGGATGGGACTTATGTCACTATTGTTGTGAGTTCATATGAATAAATGATCAGCTTCCTGGAAAACTGTTTCCTTGTGGTCATCCACTACCCCTGGCTCTTACAATCATTCCACCTCCTCTTCCACAATGATCTCTGAGCCTTGGGAGGCAGAAGTTTGACAAAGGTGTTCCATTCAGGGACAAGCACTCTGCAGTCTTATTCTCTTCGCATTGGACAATTGTAGTTTTCTGTGTTAATTACCATCTACTGCATAAAGAAGCTTCTATAGAGAGCTAAGAGATGCATTAATCTATGGGTATGACAATGTCATTAGGAACCACTTTAATACTATACCTACTTAGCAGAGTAATCATATTGGGTTCTCCCCTGTCCTTGACCCGTCTAACCTCAGGTTTCTAAGCCTGATACCAATGTCAGGTATGGGATCCATCTTATGAAGCAGACCTTAAATCCAATTAAAGAGTGGTTAGTTACTCACATAATATTCATGCCACTATTGCATCATTGAGCATATCTTGCCAGGCCAGTTTCATATTGTAGTTCATAGGATTCATAGCTGGATAGGGTTGATGATTATTTTTTTCCTTCTACTAGCATGTATAGCACCTTCCAGCACTATGGACATTAGTCAGTAAAGATGAGGCTATGAAGTCAACATCAGCTTGATTTCTCTTTGTTTATTCTATTGCTCATGTATATAATGTCTTCGGCAATAGGGTGTTACCATCCAGTTATGGTAGGCAACCAAGAGCAAAGGCAATGGCCAGTATCATTTGAAGGTCTATGGGACCCCTGATTAACAGTTTCTAGAAAGGGAGTCCATTCTTGGCATTGACTCTTTTTTTCCATTAACCTATGATGTCTAGGAGCTGCAATGTCCCTTTTATAGGGTAACTCCTTTTAATCTCTTTATAATGTATGTGTAAATGGTTTAAGAAGCTTCTAGAGTGGTAGATTTCCACATGGCTTTTCTAAAGGCCTTTAGAGTTACTTGTTCCTTCCCATATTCCCTCCTCTGCCCTGCCCTCCCATTCCCTACTCCCCATTTAACCCTTCCTAGTCTAATGTTCCCTTTTCATATCACTGCATTCTACCACCCCTCCCAGGAAACCTCCCTAGCTCACCCATGGCTGTTTATTAGTTTCTTGACCTCTCTGAATTTTCAAATTGAAAGATGCATATCTAATATAAAGGATGGGACAAAAATAATATACACATAATCTTAAATTTTCTATGGTCATAGTTTAGTCAACTAGTTTAAGGAACAAAAAATACATCTAGTCAAGGTTTTTTTGAGAATATTTCGTTTTTACCCAAGCCTTATCTACACAGCACATGGTAATTAAAAGTACCAGACTGGTGGAACTAATCTTATTGGATGTTTAACAGCCATACTTTGAGGCCTATACTAATGTTGTCAGAGGGACTTAAAGAACAGCTTTTACCCCTTGCCCTCCAAGGTCGACTAAGCTCCAGGGGACTATGGAACATCTCTCAAAATGTCCTGTAACTGTGGTGAGTCACCTGTTCTCTAGTTCAGGGAGGACATGGAGGCCCCACAAGATGGACTTGAACCAGTGCCCAGTCTACAAAGAGAAGGGTCAACATCTCATTCATGCTTCCAAGTGAGCAGGACCTTTGATTTATCTTCACAAAGATGGATCTGGTAAAAGAAAGGAGCCAGGAGCTCCTCCCAAGCCCATACGACCCCTGAGGAACAGATCCCCAAATAACCTTAAGCATAAAAATAAATTGATTTATTTGGGCTAACTCTATGGTTTGAAACACCCAAAAGGAAAGTACAACCAAAGAGTAAAGTAATCAGTATATTTCTTTAAGAGTTCAAGGGGTTACACTTCCCAGACTTAAGTCTATATAAAAAGTTATTTAGACAACTATTTCTCATTGATGATTTTGTTCCTAACTAGAAAGTGCTGCTCAGATGTAAGACTTCAAATCCTGGTCTCCAATACTGTAATGCCCACCTTAGCTAAGGGAGATAACCAGCTATTGTTCTCAAATGATGGATAAATTTGTTTTCTCCCCCATCTAGAAGCCTTTGAGAGGGAAGTCCAGCCTTGGAAGACAGAAGAAAAATGAGGAGGAACCCAATAGAGAGATGCTTTTGGAAGCCCTTGTCAAGAAATTCCAATGGACTCTCATATCATATGAACATTTAAAAATTTTCCTGTTCTGACTTTTTTCTACTTCCCTGTCTAGAACTTGTAATGCTAATTACTCTTGCCTTTACTTCTCCTTCACATCTCCTAGTCATGATTCAAGGACTTTCTTTTCCCCTTAGAGATAAGCGTTATGCAATTTGGGAGTCTTTCAGATAGGCCCACTGAAGGGGTACTCCAATTGTTTCAGCCTGCGTCCCTGTTCAGCATGGAAGAAGCCAGAGTGGTCTGCGTCCCAATTCCCTATTGGCAATTTGGGTAACCTCTTCAGAGGATGGTGAGATAAGAATAGGAGGTAGGAATTGGCTAGGCAGTTAGGGTAAAAAGACCCCAAAGAAAAGTAGCCAATTTCTTGGCTAAAACTCACACTGTCCCTGGGCCTCTTAGCAACATACGCCATTCCAAAGGCCAAAAATGTCGAAAATATTTGGGAGCTTTTATCTAATC